>NC_084982.1:25845047-26145047 GCF_963691925.1 Scomber scombrus | reverse complement strand
CTCCTGGAGGAAATGTGGAAGCAGCAGGACAGTCTGGAGGGTCCCACAACCACAGTGGTAGGGATACCTCCCTCGCTCGAGGCCGGCGGTGGATTGGAGGAAAATACAAAGGACAGCAATCCCCTGCTAGAGCGACTCAGAGCCCTCGAGGTAAAGTGGATTGCACGGTCCACTTCTTAACCTTCCCACAACTGTTCCCCATTTCCACACCACTGTTCCCGTTCCCCGTGTCCTTTCCTTTCACCTCCGAAATGCCAGATTGATCGATACAGTTAAAGGAATTAAGGGAGGTTGTTTGTTGCAGGACTGAATGTTGAAGCACTGGTACTCCACTGTAGTACTTTATGTGTCTTCTTTATTTGGGATGGATTACAAGTTGGGAGTGGTTAAAGAAATGACATGGCACTTTGACTCCAAGCAGCTGTTACAGAGATCAATGAACTCATTATCACATTTTTGTCCCTCACGCAGAGGTCAGCAAATTGTGGCCTGGGGGACGAATTTGGCCATTTACCAAAATGATTCTGCCCTCTTAGTGAAATCTTATTTTTTGTCCTACACTGGTCTTCATTGAAACCTTTAGGCGTGTTGCATAAATCCACTACAGACTCTCGTGTTATAGCTTCAAATTGCTTTTTTTTTTTTTTGTTGTCAGACTGGATTATGTGATGTTAAAATGCAGAATTGATAGCTGCAGGCTGGATTATATGAAATCATTTGGGAAATCTACTGTAATATGCATGAAAATAATCCAAAAGCTGCCTAGGGTAAATACATAATGAATTCCCTTAAGAGCCCTGGAACAGGTCACTTACAGTTAAAGTGTAGCTTCTTCACATTATGAAAAAAAAAACATTTACATGTTTAATTAAATCTCTTATATGTTGTGTGGCACTCATAGTACCTGAGCCTTTGTGGCAGCTTCAGTTAAAAATGACGAATGATCTCTGAATATTACAGAAAATAAGAGCCCATAATGTTGAAGAGCGGTCCTAAGGGCAAGCAAACAGCAGAAGACAAAGGAGTTATTCATATCCAGGAGGTGATAATTAAAATGCTGACAGGGTAGTTAACATTTGGAGTCAGTGTTCCAGTGAAAGTACAGTACGCCTCTCTGTCACACCTTCCTGCTGAAAAGGTAATAGGACTTCCATCTGTTGAGAGGTCTCAGACAGCTATTACTGATTGCAAAGTAACATCCACTGCAAAGTGCAGCCTAAAGGAAAAAATCCACCTTGTGTGACTCGAAAGGGAAAGTTCACACTCAAGCCGTGGAAGATTATTCACAGTTAAATGTTAAATGTACCACTGTTATCATTCATTTTCCTAGATATGTTCAATAATAGCAATTGTGCTTTACTTTAAAAAAGGAGTAGGGTATGTGTAAGACAAGAAAATCAATAGAGCATTTTCTAAAAGTGTATTTTTGCTTGTTAGATCAATGCATGATTAAAGACGTTGGTGTGTTTTCATCCAAAGGTGTTGAGTCAAGGATAACTGGACTCTTATTGAAAAGGATTCTTCAGTTTTGATTGACTTGATTGAATTATTCACACCTGGATTCACGACTGAAACATGACAGACAAGGACTAACAAACAACCCTGAAGGTGTAAATAACCCTACAGAGGTTCAGGTCTCCACCAGCTAGCTGACTAATTAGCCACAAGCTAAATGCCACTTAGATTCCACAATTCAGACAACCCAAGGCCAAGGCATGGATAGGAATAAAAGTACTCAGATTTTCTCATTTTAATTTAACTATTTTTCTTTCAAACAGTCCAATGATGGAAAATGAAAACAAAAGCAGTTTCCTTGTAGAGTCCAGCAAAGAACCTTTGTTGCATGTCATACCCCTTTCTCTCTCTCTCTCTCTCTCTCTCTCCCCTTGTTTCCTGTCAGGCTTTCTGCCACCAACTGTCAAATAAAGGCAAAAGTAACATTAAAAAACAACTGGAGAAATTAATGAAATATGTTCATAACCCTCTTACAAAGCTGGAGTCCTTATTTCATGACAGCAAATAAAATCTTGCCTGTAGCGATAACGTGGTGTTTGGTCAAAGTCAGAGCAGACGGTCACACTGAGCCTGACTGCATCCTGTTACACACACTCTGAACAACAATCTACATCAGCTTTCCTGCTAAAGTCTCCCTCTAATCTAACTTACAATCATGAACACACATCTTGTCCTCCAGCTCAGCTTGTTGAACGAGCCATTATATAAAAACACCACTGATGTCAGTTACCAGGCTAGATAGCTAATTAGCTGCTCAGCTGCAGCATGTAAATATAACTGCAAATGTCACTTCACACCTGTTAGATGCTGGTGTTGTCCTTACTCTTTAATACCACAGCTAACAACATGCCATCCTCCCATGACATGTAACTACATTGTTTATTCTGTCTCTGTTCTGTATGATGTAAAACAGCTGATACAAAAATGACCCTTTTTTTTCTTCATTCTAATAATACAAAACCATGAACACTATATTCTAAATAAATGCAACGAGGGAAGGTGATTTCAATTAGACTTTAATTTAACAAACAGAAAATACAATTTTAGAACATTTTAATTTAATTTTCCAATTTCCTCTAAATGATTTTTTTGTATGGAAGATGAAACTTGTTACCTGGACTAGTACAACCAACATTTGTTGATCTGTAGGAAGTTATTATCATACTTTAAACCCCATTATGGTTTCACCCGATGGTCCCTCTGCTGCAACATGGTGCTCTTTTACACAGTCTTTAAAGGACCAGTGAGAAGGATTTAATGGCATCCAGTCATGAGGTTGAAGATTGATACCAACTGATTACACTCCGAGCTTGTGTATTGTTATTTCATCAGTGTCCAGGAGCAGTTTTATTCACAGGTGTTACATCCCTTGGTGGACAAGGGGAAGTAAAGACAGTAACACAACATCCAAAACAGTCTAAGTAGAGAAATGGGAAAATGCACAATTTATTTGAACTATGTACAATAGTGACAATTACACAAAAGGTTCTCAAAACCCAAACAAAAGACTTAACTTGCTTCAGTGACTTTAACAAAAACCATTACAGTGAAGGCACCAACCAAGACAGTGTACCTAACAAAGGTTACCTATTGTATGGGAGTGAAAGTGTACAGAGTAAATCACCTTACCTAATGTCCTTAAAGGATAAAGCTGTGCAGAACCAAACCAACAATGAACTCATCCCGCTTACAAGTATTGTGTGTGTATCCAAAGCCTGATGTATCTTATTCCTCTGTGCTGTAGACCTCTGCTGCTGTCCAAAAATCATTAAAAACACATGCATGTCTTAGCAGGAACCTCACTCCTGAGAATTACAGTCTTAATCGCTATTATTAGTCTTTGGAGCCGTTTCTAAACAAACTACGGCCCCTACAGGGACAGAGGAAGGTGTCACACAGTGCAGTGGGGTGACTCATTGATGTATTTTTAATAGTTGTTGGGGTTTTTTTTACAGAGCTCTACAGCACAGAGGAATAAGATAAATCAGACTTTGAAAAGACACACAATACTTGTTAGTAGATCAGTTCATTGTTGGTTTGACTCAGCACATAAGATTTATATTATTCATCAAGTTTCATTTAACAGAGCACCAACAGCTCATACACAGCTAAGTTAACCCTTACATACTGTTCAGCGTCAAAGTTCACCCACTTTTACATTTGAGAGCTGTAAAAACACCATATACACATTTCTTTTAGTTGGATTTTTCCTAATGTGACCCACAATATACAAAAAAAGTAAATAAGATGCATAATTTTTTAAATTTTTGTGCAATGATACACATTTTTATATATACAAATGTACAAATTTGACCTGGGTTTATAGAAAAAAAGTCAAAAATCAGCATTCAAACATGTTGTTGTATTCATTATATTCTATAAAATGTTCTCCTGGATCATAAAATAGTGATTGTAAATGCCTTTTTTTCACAGAAGGATTAATCAAACATGTATTAACGAATGATGGGGCATTGATGAATGTGAATTGGTGTAGAGACTAATTAGTAAGGGTTAAAGGCAAATAATGAGGAAGACCTCATTCCACAACCACATCATATGGGATGGATGGGAAAGACTCTCATGTTTATGTCTTACAAGTGTTCACGTCATGTCGGCAGAATGGGAAGAATAGGAGTTGTTCCCATAGTAACAAGGCGGGAGTGTTACCATACAGTCAGTGTGTTAATTGTGTAGTTACAGAGTCTGACAGCTGGGAGTCACAACAAAATTATCCTCTATTAGTCATATTTCCAACTGTTTTGAAACAAATGAAAGCAGGTGTCAAAACACTGTCTAAACCATTTCAGTCTGTTTTTAGTTTATTTCTTTGTGTATAATTTCAGGTTTTATTACTGTTTCTCAAACGTTGGACTCTTGTGCTTTTGAAACCATCTTCACACCCGCTTTATGGTCACTATTGTAGATGTTTTAAACACTTGGGAGATATCTTAACCATCAGAAATTCATGATATCTCTCACTTGAAATTACAGGTCGGACGATGACGTGTGGGCATTTTTTTTTTCTCACTTGGAGAAAGAAAGAAACAGAGAGAGAAGAAAATACAACACAATATACTTGCTTTGTGAATAGTCAGTAATTCAGACTAATACCTGGACAACTAAATGAAATATATAGACATTTCATACAGCTCTGCACTTTGACCATCATCATCTGAGAGCATGGAGTTACTCTGAAACGGATGAAACAGCAAAGAGATTGTGACATTTTCAGTATTTTAGTTTAAATGATTAGTTCCAGCACGCTGTATGTAATCCGTGTGCTTTAATGCTAAATCCTGCACCCAGAAAATGTCACAGTAATCGCAAATTCCAATTACCAGCGTGTTGAATTTTTGGAAATGATTGGGTGATTGATATTTCAGTGATATTTTGACTTGCAAGTGCTTATGAAAGCCTGCAATAACCACTTTGTCATTAGAGATGATCATTTGAGGGAAAAATGCTGGCTGAAATTACATCAATTTTCTTGTCTACTTTGTTGACCCTAATGGATAAATGTGAGTGTATTTTATGGTTTTCATGCAGTTACATCTTCATGGTGGCTGCTTTTATTTCATCCACATTTATAATTAAACTTTAACGCTGGACCGGAGGAACATTACAGGGTTTTCCATTTAGTTTGAAACTACTTTCCAGTCGTGGCACACTTGGGTACTTTCCTTATAATCTACCATGAAAAATGAAAAAATGTTCTCAGAGAACCACAAATAAGAGCGGGAAGATAAATAATAAAAACAGGCTGAGGCTCGCTGTGCTTTTTGAGTCTCCTCAGCAACTCGACCAGAAAGTAATTTTCAGTTGAATTTGACAGTTAAGCCTACAACACGGATTGATGTGATGCTCTCTGCAGATCAACTGTGCATAAACAAGGATGAGGGAGAACGGCGGTGAGCGCGCTGCCAAACATTTCCATCTTAGCAAGTGATTTATTTTTTACATTGAGCGAGTCTCAAGTGGTGAAGACAAGGGCGGGCAATCCTCTGTGATGTATTACATCTTCTCTATAGTGAACATAAGTTGTTTCCATCAGGACAAAGGTGCAGGGTAGCGCCTTTACCCGACTACCAGAGCTCAGAGATGCCTCATTCCTTCCATATATCTCTGTGTATAGGATCCGAAACTTGGCAGAGAGAGTAACAACACATATTTCTTACTCTGTATCCACACAGCTCCTCTTTTAGACCAAAGCAAAAAGGGTTTATTAATCCACTTTACTTTGTACAAAACTTACTTGATGGAAACAAACAGTATCCACAAGTACAGATGAAAAACTGTGTGACTCCACTCGTCTCGTACAACTTCCTTCAAAGGACATGCACATATTTCTGAGTGCATTACCTCTAAGATACACATAAAATGTAATTATAAGGGTTAGGGTTTTTTGGCCAGTTGGGAGTAGCAAAAACAAGTTGTGAACACAATACTGACAATATTGACATATCTTTAACCTTTAAATTATGTTGCCCTTGTTAGAAAACAGTTGCTTATTTCCACATCCAGAAGTTACTGATCAACATTATTATTCATTTGGAGTCGTGTTTCTGTCCAGCTGCTGTATGTAAATCCAATATTCACTCTGTTTTAGCTCTGTTTTTACTTTCTACCAACTCTGTCTGTTTGCTGTTTGATGGCTTTTCAAGCTTTTTCATGGAAACCAGCTGCCTGCTATGACTGAAAATGACTATGAGAGCGCTGAGAGTGAACCAGAGCAGTAAAGTTGCAGCCAGACAGCTAAACAATGAGCTCAAACTCTCTGTAAAGCTCCGTAAAGCTGCAGAGTCGCTGATAATTATCTGTCGGTTCATCATGTTGATTGTTTAAGCGCTAAACTGTTTGATGCCTGTCTTTAACTGTAATGTTCTCTTGTGGTCTGAAAATCACCACAGACACTGACATGTCTAAAGAATTAATAACAAAATGAACTTATATTTCTTCTATAAAAGATAAATTGGCCCCCACCTACATGCACACACGCACAACTACTGCTGTGCAATATATTTATGCAAATGTTAAATATATTTTTGTATTCTTTACATAGTTGTTGTTTTTTTTATTTCCCGTTTTATTTATTTTACTTCTCTTGTTTTATTATTTTTATACATACAGCACTTGTTGCAGTTTTTGCATTATTTTTGAGCCATTGCAAGAGAATCTGTATGGAGTATAGTCTGAATGACACATAAAGTCTATCTATCTATCTATCTATCTATCTATCTATCTATCTATCTATCTATCTATCTATCTATCTATCTATCTATCTATCTATCTATCTATCTATCTATCTATCTATCTATCTATCTATCTATCTATCTATCTATCTATCTATCTATCTATCTATCTATCTATCAGTGCAATGTGATGTGCCACATGTTCATCAATCAAGCTCATTTGTAAAGGCGATGTCCCGTCACATCGGTAATAAAAAGGTGATGCAGTGTATGTAAGCTCTGGTAACACGTACCAGCTATAGAAGGTTGTAAACACTTGAAGTTCAGGCTCATAACTTGGACTTCCCTGACCTTTAAACACATTGGCTGCAAGCCTTCAGGCTGATCTGTGGCCTTTTAAAAAAACACCTAAAATTCCTTCTAAAGAAAAAGACAGAAGCAGAACAATCCATGTGCTTTATACTGACATGTCTCAGGGTATTAATCAGTATCTGTTATTGGACCGGGTTAAAATACTGTGGTAATTATCTTTAGTTTGGCAGAGGACAAGATTGAGCTGTGCGAGGTTGAGTTCTTTGTCCAAACAATCCTGCGATCATCAGGTGTTTCTCTGATTTTATGTGAGCCTGTTGTTCAGAAGAGTTGCCCACAGCACTTAACTGAAGACAAGCCAGCTCAGGTAGCCTGGCTCTTTCTTTCTTTCTTTCTTTTTAAAGATTTACTGGATTAATCATTTCAGTGGAAAGTCACCCACTGAGTTCCCAGAATGGTTTCTCTTCCCTGTTGGGCTAAACCTCAGTCAGTAATTGAATTATAGCACCTAGACAGAGCCTCACGGACACAAGGAAGGTCTGCAGGGATTAGTTTAGATGCCTGAAATTTAAAGCATCATTCATTTAGACCCGTCGTTCTGCAGAAAACCTGCAAATCCTGCAGCGCTGCAGGGAGAGAGCTTCATCTGTCTGACTGTCTGTCCGTCGGGCTGTTTGTTTGTTTTCTAGGCGAGAGACGACAACAGGATCAAAAGCTCACCATTGTCATATTCCATGTTTGGTTTTTGATTTATTTTCATGTCCATTTTTGTGTATTTGATTGTCAGCTGAAACTTTAGACCGTACCTGTACAGGTTTTGTTAAAGATCACCTCTAAACATGTAGGATATATTCAAAAAAATACTCAAAAAAAGAGTCTTATGTAAATATTTTTCATTTAAAAAGTTTTCCGACTGGACATACTGGACTGTGATTGGCTCTAAAATTATTGTGATGTCACAGATCATGCTTGTAGGTACTTCTTGAAATCAGATTTAAGTTGATACACAGACGATCTTTCCTCTTTCAGCAGATAAATGTGACAACAAACTCTGCACATAACAAGAAAAAACTCATTTTGGAGTTGGGATGGCCTTTATTTCATGTTTCGATATTGACAGTGGCAACATTTACAGAAGTAAAGTAAGTTTATACATGTAATTTATCTGTGTTTCTTTACTTCTACAGGCGGAGAACTCTGCTCTGTCTTTGGAAAACGACAACCAGAGGAAACAATATGAGCGCTGTCTGGATGAGGTGAGTGTTTCAACAACATCCTTCATGTCATTTATCTCCACATATAAACCATTTTCATAGTTCCAGCTCCCTCTAAAATTACAAATTGTTGTTTGTGAGCATTCACAGCAGGTTGAAGCCCTGGTTTTTGACTCGCAGGCATTTTTAAATCCATCCAATACATCTTATAAGTATATAAATAACAGGAAATCTCAAAAAGCATGATATGTCCCCTTTAACCAAGCCCTTTATATAACGCTAACCAGACCAAAGATGTGTCTTTTCCTCACATTTGGAGGACTTTGGAGAAAAATCTTGAACTATTCCTTTAACTTTAAACTTCAGGTCAGAAAGAATTATCTGGACTCCAACAATCGGAGATGATTATCCACTTTCTGTAGCACTGCTAACACACACATACACATACAAACACACACTCAGACTATTATCTATAGTGTTAGTGAGGTCTACAGAGGACATCCAGTGGAAAGGTACACCTCTAATTGAAGCAGACAGGTAACAGAGCCGTAGGCGCTATGAGATTGAGAGTCTCACCACTCAGGAGGTCCGACTTCCACCTCCAGCATGTTGTCTACCTTTCCTTCTTCTCTTCTCTCCTCTCTGACAACACTATGATTGTCTTTCCATCTCTGTGTCTATCTTTTCCTCCGTCTCCCTCCAAGCTGGCAATACTGCTTCATTTTATTTTAGTTTTATTTTAGGAGGCCTCCACTAATGGGCTTGTTTCCACGGAGATTGCTGCCCTCGTGAGAATTTAACATATTCAAAAGCAGAGGACAGAAATTTCAGTTTCTGCTGTGGGATTAATGTCTCCTCTTCTTCTTCGTTTCAGTCCTATTACGCACACGAATCTTTTTGTGTGTGTGTGTGTGTGTGTGTGTGTGTGTGTGTGTGTGTGTGTGTGTGTGTGTGTGTTTGTGTTTGTGTAAGCATACAGAAAGCCTGTTGTCATGGTGTGAATGAGCTGAGGCGAGTCGTTTCTGATAGAGAGATGAAAGAAATGGAGGGGAAATCATTTTGCAGCAAGTGAAAACACAGTTGTTATCCCAGTGTCAGGCTATAATGTATGTTTCCCCTTCAAAAATCAAAATAATCAGTAAAGGCAGCGTTTCCGAACATGCTGTTCTATATCCACGATAAGACTTTTTACTCTTTCTTTAAAGGTTTTTACAGAAAAGAAAAAAAGTTAGATCAATGTTATCCCAGTCACATCAAGGCAAGCAAATAAACTGTAGGGACCAAAACAGAAACATTCCCCCCTAAAAAAAAGAGACATTTGTTCAGATATTTATGACTTTATTTTGGATTATTTATGTGCTGAGAATAAAGTTAGATATACTAACTGCAGGCAGCTGCTGTGTGATTTGACTCAGTGATGCAACATGCTGTCAATTTGTCCTCACAGCATCTAACATGCCTTTAGATTCTCTCTCTTGATGGTGTTTGTGGGTCATTTTCAGTTCCAGTTTCAAACGTCGTGCCTCGAATGGAAAGTTTTGGAATTTGTTCAGACACATAACGACAAACAGGGGCGTCATGAAGTCAGTTTTTTGGTGTTTTTTATTTAAGAGGGGCACAGAGTTCACAGTGCAGCAAGTTTTTATAACAAACCAAGTTGCCAGTAAAGATGGTTGTTTATGCTTCAGACAGGCTTTTTGGATAGTGAAAACACCCGTTAAACACCCCCCCGCACTATTCCAGTGTTGGATGAAGGGAGGCTGTGCTTGTATGTATCTGTAACTTTCTGAAATGGACATTTATTATAAGCCTACTATTAAAAAAATACCTTTAGAAAATATATATATAAGCCTTTCAGCAATGTACAAGCAACTTTTCAAAAATATTAAACAGGAAAGATGTTGATGCTCTAGTATATTCACGAGATTTCTAATAAAAGCCTATCAAACTGTTGTTATTATTATTATTCATGTAGGGATAAAAGAGGATTATAGTTTCCTTTTTAATAATGTAAAAGTAAAAATCCACATGTAATAACTATAATAACTACCTCATTACACCAAAATAACAGTTATATCACACACACACGTTAATGTTTTTTAGACAACAAAAAAATCTTATTTAATGCACAATAATATATTCAGTGACATGACGATTAAAAATAACTTAATAATTAATAACTTAATAATAAAAGATTTCTATATTAGATAACAGTATTAACCAGCGGCCATTGTGTGACGTTGTTGAACCAGGGAATCCGTTCAACGCTACATGACAACTAAACAACCTCCGCTGATACTACTTTGAGCTTTTTAACTGGAAGGAACCTCGTAGCTTCAACAGGGTTAAATGTGAATAAAATCATACAGTAAAGCATCTTTCATTTATATGCTAGATTATCAAGGCTAGTTTAATCAATTCTAAAGCCTCCAATTTCAAATATTCGAGGGGAGCTTGTGATAGTCACTTAGTTTGAAAGACAAAGTGTGTCATTGTTAAGGATAAAAAGAACATTATGAACAGAGACATACAATGATGCTTCCTTTGTAAATGGAAAAAAAAAAGATAAAATTGATCACAGAAAAGTGATGAATGTTTCACACTACATTTACCATGAAGCTTAGGAGCCAGTGAGATAGAGACAATTGTTGTTATATATCATATAGATGAACAGGAGGAATGACTACGGCAAGAAAAACCTATTTCAGTGTTCATTTGGGTACCTTTACATAAATTGTGTGTCTGTCTCATAAGATTGTTGTGTGGACCTAAACAACCTTTTATTATATTTAGACTCTCAGCTTCTTTTTCCATCTTATTATATAATGCATAACTGGCTCTGGAAAAAACAGACTGGTTTGAAGACTGCCTCAGGCGCTTACACTCACTAATCGATTAGTTTATTGACATAAATTTAAACGGCAACTACTTTGATAATTGATTAATAATTTCCATTACTTTTCAAGCAAATTTAATTTTGATTTTAAGGCTTTTCTTTGATATTTATGACAGTAAACTGAATATCTTTCACCAGTTGGTTGATTTAACCAATATTTTATTATGTTACCTTGGGCTGTTTGAAATTATTACAGGTACCTTCTGACATTGAAATAACTGGCAGATGAATCAATAACGAGCCCATTCTGTAAACAAGTGCTTGTTTATATGTAGGAACTGGCTTACTTACATTTTAATATATTCTTTCTTTCTCCATGTTTCTTCAAGGTGGCCAACCAGGTGGTCCAGGCGCTCCTCACACAGAAGGTTTGTCTTTGTCTCTGCAGCACTGAAGCACCATTAATCCAGACTGTCGTTACAATCAGTCAGAGAAAAGATGACTGTCAAGTTGATGGATAGACGCGTGTCATTAACATCGAGAATGATGAACAGCATACATCTCGAAAAGTAAAAAAGAAAAGTCTTACAATACTGTGAGGTTTTGTGGAAGTCAGACTGACTTTAAATGTGAAGTCTGTTCCAGTTTTCATTGTGTGGGCTGGATTTCAAAGACAATATGCTGGAATATAACAAAATAAGACCATGAGCTCTTTCTTCTGGGCAGTGTTAAAGCTCTACGCTTTGTTCTGTCTTATTATCTGCTTGTCAGTCATCTGTGAAGCACTTTGAACTGCACTAAATGCAGTTTAAATGCTTGAGCATTGGAGCCGTTTCAGGTCAGGCTTTCACATTTACAGGAAAGTGTGAAGCAAAGTGTTATTAACCTTTATTTCACCTCGAAAGACCTTTGGGGATGAATCCTCATTTACAATGGGGTCGAGAAACATTTACAGCAACACAACAAAACACAAAACAATATTAGATACAAAAAAACAAAAGAAAGAAAGAAAAGAAAATGTTAGGAAAAATAAAACAATTAATAAATACAGTTTAACAGTCTAGATAAAGTGAGTTAAAAACATTTACAATCAAATAAAACAAGGTCTGAGAAAGGCTTTTGAACAACTGTATTGATGGTAAAAATTGCGCTGGATAATTGCTGTGAATGCATTAGGGTTAGGGTTAGTAATTAAGTAATTATTCAGTTTAGTAGATACGCTCATAACTGTAAAAAAATATATATATATTTAAAGTTTTAAAAGGCTTTATTTAACAGAAGCATTGAGAGAAAAATGCACTCAAGTATCAAAAGAAAACCATTAAAACCGAGGCTGTTTGAGTGGTTGAAATAAAAGAAAAGCACTATAATTACACTCCATTTACCTTTCACCATTTAATTCTGAAGGCTGGTTGTCTTTGCTTGTCTTTTATCGTGACAGCGGAATAAAAACCTAAAGCTAAAGTTAGAGATGTTTGTCTTCCCCTCTTCTAGCATTGACAGTAATTACAAAAACATTGCAACAACATTTGCTTATGTCATAAGCTCCACTTTAGCAAACTCCATCACAACTTTTTGTGGCTGTAAACTGGTGGATAAATTGCTTTGAGCGTCGCACAAACCCAACGAAATGACTCATTGCATGATTAAAATTTGATCCATTTTGTCTTAACATTTAGAAAGTCTAGAAAAGCTGCACGATTTAATTATTTTATCCAATTCAGTAGCAGAAGGAGCAGTATGCATTCATTCTGACACCAAATTAAAAACTCTATATATATATATATATATATATATAGACACCATGAAATGCAGAGAGATTTACCTGGTGGTTATACACCGCAGGTTTAAAGAGTTGAAGTATAGCACTTTTCATACACTTTTCATACAGGGTAACGTAACACAAACAGGAACTGAGGCAACGCTATCATAACTCTCATGAATCTGCAGTGAGGAAACACCAGAGGTAGGATAAAAATGCAAAAAAATGAAGAATACCCAAATAAAATAAAAGGTAATAAAAGATGTGTAACATATAAATTAAATAAGTAGTAAATAAAATAAAGTCACTATAAAATAAAAGTGGGTAAAACAAGAAATGTGAGGAGGGATTTTAAAAGGAAAACAGTAAGATAAGAATACAGTGCTTGTGTAGAAAACATCATTTGTTGCGCTGTCACTCATGTATGCTTTGAATGCTAGACGGAGGATATTTTAATATATTTGAACTGAAATAAAACAGAAGCACAGCACTATCAGTTTTAAGTATGCACATTAACAGATAAAAATGTTTATGTTCACATAAAAAGACGCAGCTTTTTAGATCACTGTAATATAAATCATGCATGAATCCATCACTGTGTCATGAAGCTGTTAAAAAATGAACATCTGATACAAATATCCCCAGTTGAAGTCATCTGTCCATTTTTTTCCTCCTCTTTTGTGTGTTTCTAGGACTTGAAAGAGGAATGTGTGAAGCTGCGGACCCGCGTGTTTGACTTGGAGCAGCAAAACCGCATACTGAGTGTGCTGTTTCAACAACGTGTCAAAATGTCCACAAGTCCTGTCTCCCAGGTAAGACCACATGCTGCAACGGACACAAACAGACACTGACAGATTTACCCTGCTTCTAGGCTGTTTGAATTTTACATGAGCAGTGCTCTACTTCTAAAGGTTACCAACTTTTAAAAAAGGGACTGCAAAAAGAGAGAGAGAGAGAGAGAGAGAGAGAGTGAGACATCTACCCCGAATGCAATTTAATTAAAATTGTTAGGATGCACAGTTTTACAGTCGGATTTAAAAGTAGGAACGGATTAATTTGGGCCTTATATTCATCCATACTTAATTAGTGCAGTCGGTGTCGCAGTGGCTTGCTTCAGTGCACTGCAGAACATCAAACAAGCATTACCATGCCTTACTTTTTATGCTAATCGTGTCAGAATTTAGCCAACAGTAAGCCGGACTTCTGTTGCAGCCGCCGCTGTAAAGCGACGGTGTAGAAATCGGAGACATAGCCGAACATGCTCCTCTAATTGGAAAGCTCTCAACCGTAGAGCGTTAGGGATAATTGGTTAAAACCCGGGGCCTCTTGTAGTGCTGTTAGCCATCATGACAAGCAATTGTTCAGCTGTTCTGTTTCTGTTCAGAGCTTTAAAGCTGCCCTAATCAATGTTTCTATATCAACAATGGATGAAATGTGCGGTTCGGCAGGTGTCGCTCGCAGTTACGAACTTGCAGAGAGTGACGCAGTTTCCCTCCATTCTACGTTTTGTTTAAGCAATTTTTTCTCATTAGTTTTTCTGGCTTGCAAACTTTACTTGTCTCTAGCAGCAGTATCTGTTTTTAAAGAAAAGCTACAGTACAAGCTGGAAGCGTTCAACATAGATAACATGTTGTAGCATTTAGCAGCTAAAGGGACAGATATTTTTTATCAGGAGTTGGTTGAGACCAAAACAGAGCTAAAAAGGATAGTGAATAATGGCCTTACATTCATCAAGTAGCCAGAAACACAACCTCAAATAAATGCTAATGTTGCTCAGTGTCTGCTGGATGTGTAAATTAGCTACTGTTTGCTAACGTAAGCAGGGCTAGTATCGGTACTCGATGCCTTTAAGGCATCAACCGAAATAAATCAATCCCAAGTAGTAGGCCTATCAAAACACCTTCCGTCAAACGATACCTGATCCTTTTTGCACCCAGAGCTAGAAAATATGACTATTTGTATGGACTTGCTCACAGCCAATCAATGCAAGCGTTCTTCGATTTAACGCAACATGTGATTGGTCCACTGCCACAGCAGTTACAACCTGTCTGTGGTGGTTAAGTCATGGTGAACTTTAGTTAGCGCGCTTAGCAGTTCAGCAGCCAAGATGCCACCTAACCGCTCTAAAGTGTGGCTACGCAGATAAAAGTAAATGTACAAAATGTATCATCGGTATCAAATGAAGTATTCGGTATCAGTATCACTTTAAGGATATTTGGATTGGTGCTGGTATCGTCATTTTTCAAACAATACCCAACCCTAAACGTAAGCCATAAAATACTGTTTTCAGCTTGCTTGCAACCGAGTGGCCAATAAAAAACAACAAGGCCTGCCAACGTCTTGTTTCTAATTATAAAGTGCTTCGTAAAGCAGAACATTCTTTAAAAGGCAGTTATTTATCTTGATGCCAAAAGCCTCGGAAAGGTTTAGGTTGGCAAATGTGTCACTGAGACAAGTCAAGAGGTTAATTAAATTTAGATTAACTTTGGAAGAAAGAGTGTTTAGGAAAGCAAAAGTCAGAACAAGTGCTGTTACTGACAAAATGTATTGTGTAAGTGATGCTCATGTATCTTTAAATGTTCTTGTTCTTCTTTTAAAAGGAGGTAAAATAATGAACTGTAGTCTTATGCTACAACAGTGATGTGCAGTATGACAGAACGCTGTAAATTTTCATTTTCTTTTAACCTTTTCCTCAAGCAACACTTTGATCCACAGGTTGGCGTTTCATATTTTTTTCATAACAAGAATTTTGAGGTTTGTTTACGTAACCTCGCTGACGGGCTCGATTTGACTGCTTTGATCACTGTCTAATTAATGAGGCACGCTGCTCTCCTGCCGCACAGCTCTGACTGGATAGACACATTTTTAAACTGATCAAATCCATTAAGACCTGCGTTCAAAGTGAGAGTGGAGAGCTAGTTCAGATACTTTCTATTCATTCATAATACTAGTTGATGTGTTTTGGTGTAGTTCATATGCGGTGTTATCTGGGCATATTTCATCACACAGTATCTCTAAAATATTGAGGATTTATCTTGTTGGAATCTCTAGATATATAAAGCAAGCGCACATAGGGCAAAAAAAACAGAGGCGGAGACAGTAAAACTAGCCAATAGGAGCACAGAATTAAACTTCCTCACCGGTTCAACCTCAGTTTAGTCTCACTGGTGAAGTTTCTGTTTGGATTAAAACCATTTTATGTATTAATTCCTTATCATTTTAATTGATATATGCCAGTTTATACATACATATGTAGGTTTTGAGTAATAATAAGCATGTTTTGAATGGGCTCTGCATCAATCTCTCAAAATCTGAATGAAGTTTGGTTTAATTTGGGCGAGAATTTAGATGAAACAACATTAAATCTTTCTTCACACAATAGAGATTTGTTGCAATGGAGAGAAACTTACTGTATAAATCATAAGTAAGCTTCACTGGATAGTTGTCAAAGGATGATATTTTGATGGACAGATTTTTTTTATTTTTGCATTCTGAGTTGAATATTGAAAGAAAGCCCTTAAAATGAGATGGTCGAGCTCAGCTTGTTAGCACTTGTAGTTTTAGTTCTGCATATTAGTGTGAGCTGTAACTGACAGAAGTGTTGGGTTATTAAACTGCAATGAGTATCAATCACTGTCTTCATACCAGCAGGAATTATGCTTGTTGAAGCGAAACACGCAACACATTTTAAGTGTGTTTTTTGCTTTTATAGACTGGTTCAACATATTTGTCCTTTTCTTTTATATCTTCTGGTTGGTTGCAGGAGTTTATAAAGTTTTTTCATGACTTTCGTGGGAAGCCAAGCTGTACTGTTGTTGAACAGCTCTGTTAATTCAGTGATAAACACATTTCTTTTATCTTCCTCACAGTAGGAAAATGTTGGGTTTTCATCAGCAGTAACTTAACACGACTCCAAGAACACTAAACTTCAAACCACAAAAATTAATTTAGAAGCTTCAAAAGGTATTCAAAGGTCCACTTTGCATTGTGGATGTGAACACGGGGAGACTTGTTAAGACCAAAGCTTTCTCTCACAACTCGCCGCTTCGTCGAGGTGTCTCTACAACTTTTAAATGGATTTCTATGTAACTTTGCATATCTGTTTATGATCCCCAGAGGACTAACCCTACTGACTTTAGTGAACCCATGAATGTATAAAGATAATTGGATACAGTGTCGGAGGTGGGGCTCCGTTCATTCCTGTCAAAGCTGCTCAGTGGCGCAATAAGAAATGTTCTCCTGGGTTATTCCTTTTTCTGATTTGCTTCAACATCACTATTTTCGTTTTTCCCCTCCGGCTTTCTTCAGTGGGGATAAAACGATCTAATTGTGCAGCTTTTCTGGACTTTCAAAGTGTGATCGCACCAAATGGATCAAATTCTGAGAGTAAAACGAGTCATTTCACGGGATTTATGATGCTCAGAAAAATGCATCTGCTGATTTACAGACGTCTCTGTTCTCTTTTGGCTCAATAGCATCAGGTGATGTTGTAATTGCGTAGTTCGGCCGCTCTGTCAAATTGGCTTCAACGCCCGGCAGTCTTCCTGGGGGCTCAGGTGAACCCCTGACTTTGCCTCTAGTGCCAACATGAAGTCGTTGGCAGTGAAATATCTGTATAACTATTGGATTGATTTCCATGAATATATTTAAGACCCCTTAAGGATACATTCAAACCACTTTGGTGACTTTTTCTCTAGTTTCTCTGCTGGTAGCCATATATTGAAAGCCTCATGCATACAAATTGATGACATTTACGAGTAGCCCAACTTATTATAAATATAACAATACAGTATATGACATGTTGGCCAAGTTTGATTGATTGTAAATTATTCGTCTTGGCCATCACTGGTCTTGACGTGAGCAGCGGTAGAATTACTGTCAAAAAGTTTTCCTAACTACTCAAATTGTAATGAAATGACTCCTCTCTCATAATCATGATGCAGAAAGGAGGCGAGAAGCTTGAAATTTGCTTTGTCTCTAAAGGTCTTTCTGAACTGTCAGGACTCTCAGCATGATTCCTCTCCTCTGGCTAATCGGTATTCAGCAGACCAGTTTGCTATAAATAAACAGAATTGGTAATTAAAACAAATCTTCTATAAACTATAACAATACTGCAGAAATTCCCTTTTTCCCCCAGCTATATAAAAGTTGTTTTGTAGTAAAAAAATAGGAATTCTTCATACCTGATCATTAAGTATTCTGTGAGTCTATCAGAGCGGGAGATGCTGTCCTTCATCTTTAACCTTTTCTGTAAAGGTCAAAACAAGCGTACGCTGCCAAAAAGATGGATTCTGTCTTTGTAGGAGATCTGTATGTATCACTGCAGAGGTGCTCAGCTGCTTCTGCTGAAAGGAAGTATTATTATACATGCTGACATTTCCCCCCGCAGAATCTTGGTTAAACAAGGTCAATTTACTGTTGGTCAAATACGTTTCTATTGTTTGTCTTCTTGTTTCTTGGAAAGCTGTGAGTGTGGTGAATAAGAATATGAATGTTTGCTTTGCAGGAAGAATTAATATTTTATGAATTGAAAAGATTACTTAAAAAAAAAAAAAGGATATGTAGAGGTTTTTTTTCAAGTCTGTCTTAATACAATACTGATGTGCCATTTGTCGAAATGGGTTTCAGTTGATGCAATAAGTCCTACTCTCCATACTCACCCTGCAGCTACACTGTAAGATATAATGGGGCTGAAATCTATAACCCTCACTCTGTGCAAATATTGTTATGCCCGGCTGGTTCAGGAGCATAACAAACAAGGGAGATCCACACAGTAACAGCTTAAGTAACCGAATAATTTATTAAAGATAATTCAATATAAACAAACTTTGAGGTGTAAAGTCAGAAGTGAAGGACGGGTGTTGGATGCTTAGAAAACCGTGGGTGGGTGCTAACATGAACCAAGGCTAAACTAAACACAATTAAAACCTAAACAAAATCAAATATAAATGCCTGAGAGACACCCACCTCTCAGGAGAGAGAGAGAGAGAGAGAGAGAGAGAGAGAGAGAGAGAGAGAGAGAGAGAGAGAGAGAGAGAGAGAGAGAGAGAGAGAGAGAGAGAGAGAGAGAGAGAGAGAGAGAGAGAGGCATCAGCTAGCTCATTAAGACTCCCAGCAGGTGACACCAATCCCTTGATGAGGTGGGAGGATCGAGACCACCAGGGAGAATCTGGAGAGACGGAAGCAGAGGCAGAGCAATACAGATGCTGTCATATGCGTTTTAATGTTCAGCTGAGACTAAAATGAGACTTCAGTAGCCTCAGTTAGTATAATTGAGCTGATATCTACCAATTGAGTACTTCACTCGATATTACACATTTAGGTCTCTGTCTTTTATCAGGTGTAACAGGCGTGTAGTGTAGACGCACTTTACAGCATTTAGGTGGCATCTCGGCTGCTGAACCGCTAAGCGCGCTAACTCACATTCACCATGACTTCACCACCACGGACGGGTTGTAGCTGCTGTGGCGGTGGACCAATCACATGTTGCATTAAATCGAATAATGCTTACGTTAATTGGCTGTGAGCAAGTCCATATAAATAGTCATATATTCTAGCTGAAAAAGATCGATTGCAGGTATCGATTGCAGGTATCGTTTAATGGCAGACGTTTCGATACTACTTAATATATGATGTTTCGATACTACTTGATTATTTTGATTTATACCTTTTTAAAAGGTACCGATTACTGATACCCAGCCTTAACATCTCCTAGAAAATGTCACTTTTTTTTGTTTTTCCAGAGGGTTACTTACCAAGCTGCAGCAGAAGGATATATTCTAGTAGTTGTGTGTATATCTGTTATTTAAACCTACCAAATTGTCAACTGGTGACATTTTCTCACATCCCCTCTTCTACTGAGCCTTTTAAATTGTGTATTCATGTCCATTATATCAGCTATTAGGCACGACCCAGTCCTAGTGCAGGATCTCTCAAAGGAAATCTCTCTGTCGCTTGTTTCTTTCATAACACACCAGAAAAACACTGACGAGAACTGGAGAGCGATGCCAAAAAACAGTCAAAGAGCTGGGTTGTTACCAAGATATTAATGTCCAAAAACACAGACTGCAAAAATACTCCAGCTATCAAATCTGCAACAGGATAAAAAAAAAAGATTTCACTTGAAAGTAGTAAATGTATCCCTACACCACAGCTCAGTGAGAAACTTCAATCAGGGAAAACAAAAGAGAGGGAATTTCATACTAAACAAACTGTAATTTTCGATAATACCAACTAACTCAGAAGGCTAAAGCGTCATTTTTGCATCAGCTGAACTGTGGAATGAATTTTTATTATGTCGATTTTTGTCACCCATTTCCTAAGATAAGATATTAATGTATTAGTCCCACGATGCAGAAATGTACATTATTGCTGCATCAATAGAAAGAATAATAAATAACAAGTAAGTACACAAACAATAAATAGTGAAAAATATAGTTCAGTTTAGTCTCGTTCTGAGAGAATAGCTCGAGTATGGAGAGCAGGAATGGTTACAGCTGAGACCCATTACCACATATATATTAAAAACATCAGTATTGTATTGAGACAGACCTGAAAAAACCTGAACGTATCCTTTAATTAGATGAATCTCTTGAGTTTGAGTCCTAATACGAATCCTGTCACAGAACTTTTTATATTTGTGTTATCATTCTTGGTTAAACCACAGGAGTGTGAGTGTGAGCTTTAACAACTTGCCGTGTCATTTTTCAGACTCATCCGTCCATATTCACTGCCAAAAAAAATAGCAGCTGAATTTACACTGATAAAAAACATTCTTCTGATTTAACACTCAGTAAAACATTAGATGATTCTCAGGCTGGAAATTAGACGTTATTGTCCTCCGGTTGTCACTGTGGAGGGTGAATTACAAACCTTACCAGCTAGTTTCACTGTTTCATGAGGCTTCATTGATCTCAACTACAGAAGAAAACATGTTCAGACTGTTAATAACTTGCAACATGTTAAAAAAAAAAAAAAACTTTTAATGTGCCTTTGATTGACTGATGCAACATTCCCAGTTATCCAGGAAGGCTACATTGGTCGTGTTAGATAATTATCTCATGCCTAAAGCTTGAATTTTTTAACTACAGTTTATATAGTTGTTTCCAGTAAAAGTCACAAACAAAAGTTTTTCAGATCAAGCCTTGCATTTAAATTATTGATTTTTAGAGATCTGGGGAATTTTATTGTTGTGTTCTTCAGAAAAAGCTACAGATGCGATTCGCTGCTGTGACCACCTGCCGTGCATCTAAACAACGCTGTGATTATGATTAATGGATGAATTCACTGACAGCTGCGAGGTTAGGGAATATATGTAGGTGACAGGATGATCAGTACACACACTGTCACTGATATACATGTTGAATTAGTTCAAAACTGTTTTACTTGATTTGTTTGGTTGCTTTAAAACACAAATTCTACTCCACCAACTTGTACTAGAAATATCTTTATCTGCTAAATGCTCCACTATGTTCAAGCTAGCTTTTGCTAAGAAAAAAAAAATAGCTGTCTGATGCAGTTTGAATTCATTCTTGAAGTCTTAATTGTTATTATATGATATATAACGACATTTTCAAAAGGCATCTCTGCAGTATACTTGATAAAAAAAGAAAGAATTAAAGAATCATTTTAGTTTTCTTCGTGCAACTGTACAGCATATATGTACATTTGTTATCTGTATCTCTTGTGAAATCTTAGTCTCTCTTTTGACCTTCCTTTTAATAATCTTTAGATTTCTCTTCATCCTTTGATTAATGTAACACCTCACACTGCAGAGTAATATAAGCCCCCTTGAGGGTTTTTTACACTTCTCCATCACATCTTATGTTGTAATTTGTCTTTGTGTAAACTAATTAAAATCTAAAAATCTCAATACCAGCAATTCAATAAAATTAGTGCAATAGCAAAAAGACAAAATCAGTGCAATGAGGTAATTCTGCTGCAGTCCACTTTAGATTATGTGGAGCACTCTGATTGGCTTATTGACATCCAATTAGATAAGATTGTGCATTTAAGATGACCGTAATCATAGATTTAGACATCTTAGAAAAGTTATGTCCGTCTGTGTTTATCTCAACAACCCAACCCCAACTGTTCTTTCTTGTAGTAGTAGTGAATGAATCTCCTCTGATTTTGTTTGCACTACATTTGGAAGGAAATCTGGTTATTTCACACTTTCTATCACCTGATAGCGCCATATACAGAATTTGTCTCTCTTCTTTCAGTGGATTTAATGTTGTTTAATTGCAGAATGCATTTAATTACCTCTGAAGTTGCTTCAATAAGACCAACAGGGTGGCTAATCGGCATGGAAACTACTTTTTTGTCACGCTCAGGATAGGAAGCAGCTGAAACTGATACAAAACTTTAAAAACGTTCATTAAAAAAGACCTCAGGAGGCATTGAAATGATTTTTAGCAGCGTTCAACCATTAAAGTCTGCAAATTCTCTCCGTGTGAAACTCACTCAGTCTGCCAGACGTGGTTTGTTAACATCATCGATTCTCACAAGCTCCTTTTGTCTAATGACCCTCACCTGTCTTATTCATGAGCCTGGCCTTGGAGACGAGATGAGCAGCGTGACGAGGAATCGTGGCTGTTGTACCTTCACAGAGTAGGAGCAAAGAGGCCAAAAATCCATCGTGCTCTTCACTCTGTTACAGGTGCAAAGAGCAAAAAGATTTAACATAACTGATGGGGGAGAGGATCAGTGATGGGGAGGAGGAAATGATCAGTGAATGGTTTTGATACTGGAGACTTAACACTCTGGCTGTGTATCAATTTGCCAGATAACACAGAGGTAATTATGTTTGAATTATTGAAATGGAAAATTTGTTTTTCACTGAGTTATGCTTGTTAGGTTCCTTAATCACTGTGACAGCACACCTGTTCCCCGTCAGGTTGATTGACTCCGAGCGAGGTTACAGCAATGAAGCTCACACAAAAGATAAAACGAGAGAAAGAGGGAGAGGGAAACAGTCTGTGTTTTGCAGAGGGAATATGCAATAAAGACGAACTTCTGAATAAAGTAGAAAGTATATGAATAGTTAATAAGTTTTCTTTGGGAACTCAGTTGGATTTGTTTTTATGAACATTCAATGTAATAATCAAAGCATCTTAGGTCAGTCCACTAACTAGCCATGAATAAATAAAAGTATTTAATATAACTTTTATAAAAATGGTAACTTTAACATAACAGTTGGTTATCAAATACAAAAAAGCACCTGCAGTCTGTTAAACCTGCTGCAGTGAGAGCTTGAAGTTCGGTAGCTTACAAGAGAAACACAGTAAGGAATGGATTCAACAGTCTGTTTCTCTGCAAGTATCTGTCTACCTACAGTACTGTGATAATGTTAATGTTACTTTATAAGGCCAAAGAAGTCATCATTAAAGTCCAACTGAAATTAAATCTTTAATAAATCAGTAACGTGGTGTTTTTAAGCAGAGCAGACGGTCACACTGAGCCTGATTGCATCCTGCTACACAACACAAGAACCACAGACTCTGACCAACAACCACATTGTCTTTCCTGCATTATCTCTCCTTTTTATCTAACTTAAAAACATTAACAAACCTCTTGACCTGCACCTTAATTTGTTGAACAATCATCAAACTGGGGAAAAGTGCCGGGCCATTAGATGTTGGTTCGATCGTTGCTCTGTTAGCGACAGACTGTCTGTCCCTCACTTATAGCTACAGCAGTTTATTTACTTTACTTTTGTGCCATATAATGTAACACTGGCAGCGACAGAAAGGCACAATTATAATGTATTTTCAAAGACCTTTTTTCTTTATTGTAACACTAAAACCTATTAATATATTTAAAAAAAAATTATTTTAGAGCCCACAGAGGGGATGACTAAATACGATTTCAGTTGGACTTTAATTACTTAAATAACTATTACTAGTTTGTGGAACTGAAAAGTATGTTAGCTACGGCACAAACATGATGATAGAATGAACTTATAATCTAATGTAACATTGATCCTTGTCCCACTTATAATACTTAGACTAACATACAATAGTTCCACATTAAAACACAATAGCAATGCTGTTTCTACATTTTTTTTAACATGGGTCATCAATTCTGACTTTTTGCCTTGGAAATGCAGCTTTAGCGTCATTCTTGATATCATATATGTAGCCATTTAGTGCATATTCAAGACCTGTTTGTAAGACTCTCATTTTAAAAGCAGTCGGCTTGAGACTTTTTTTTTTAACAAATTCATGAAGCTGATGATGATGTGTGCTCAAATGCATTGGTTTGATAACGTCGTCCTTTTGCTTTAATACAGAAAAAGAGACTTGAATTCTATAGATTTTACTTATTTGGTATAATTGACTCCACTGGGTGTTTCAGTAAATGTCTGCACTGTTTACAAAAACCCACAACATTACTGTGTTTGGTGCGTCTCTGTGACAGAAAGCCCCAGCTGTTAAAAGTCGGTTGCCTTTGTAATGGGGTCGTCTGTTACGGTGTTATTGGAATTCAGTGGCAGAGCAACATTCAAGAGACCCGGGACTGTGAGGTTTTTAAACAGCAGCAGGTGCCTCTTTCCTCAGATAAACTTCCTATGAGGGCTGCAGTGAAAAGATAAAGGGAAATAAATAATAAATCCACATTTATATATCTTTTTGAAGTGCTTTAAAATGCATTTGATTTGTTGCTGCTGTGTGAAAACACATAACAAAGTCAAATGTATTTTTGCACCTTTTGAAGTGTTTGAAAATGCATTTGGTTTTTGCCCAGCAGGGAGATTCACAACACTGGTACAATACACAACATAAATAACAGCAACAACCTCATTGGTCTCGTTTGTATCAGTTTCACGTTCATAGATTGATTGAAAACAATAAGTTGATCTTTAGGTTAAATCGTCATAACTAAATCGTCTTTCCTTATAGTGGCCATCTGTATCTGTAGTGTGCAACGTGTGGCTCGTATAATTATAGACTCTGCAGCTTTACGGAGCTTTCTAGTGAGTTTCGGCTCATTGTTTAGCTGTCTGGCTGCAACTTTGCTGTTCTTGTTCACTCTCAGCGCTCTCATAGCGTCGTTTTCAGAGAAAAAGCTGTAAAAAGTCACTGTGCACCACCTGCTCAGCACCAAACAGCAAACAGGCACAGTTAGCTGTAGATTAGCTGGTGAACATAGTGGAGCATTTAAGCAGCTAAAGAGCCCTCAGGAGTTTGTAGAGACCTTTTGAGCATGTGGCCTCATTCTGGTCGCAAACAAATTCTGCAGTGTTTTGTTTGTGGTGATCAGACCTCGATCTGACCCAACTACTAGATGTACTCTGCAAGTTTGAAGTATATGGCTCTCGTAGCCAAGTGTGCTTTACATGACTGAGTAAAATCAGCCTTTATTCACTGCTAGCCAGAAAGTGACTTGAGATCTGATCTGGATTAAAGATGAAGTACGATGCATTTGGCTAGAAAACCTTCTTCATGTGTTTATGTTCTTGCTCCCATTCGGATGTTTGCTTGATTTATTTCCATGTAAAAAGAAGCTGAACCAAAATACATTTACCAAGTGATCCACTGATCTGAACCAGAGAAATTAAACTATAGGTCTGAACACACCTTTACATTCACCAGCTGACCAGAAACATGACTCCAAATGAATGATTATGTTGCTTTGTGACTGCTAGACCTATAAATAAGCAGCTGTTTGCTAACAAGTTCAACAATTCAACTTTAAAGGTAACTCTAATGACAATTTTATACATTCATATTAACATACTGTCACATATTTACATCAGTCAACCCTTTAAGACAGTTTGTTTTATAGTCAGTAACATATTCAGTTGCACTCCAACACTACAACCACAGACCTCACCATGCAGAGACGCTACCTAGTGCACCCTGCTTTTTTCCAATCATTTCACTCGAGCTTCCCTCAAAGTGCACAGCAGTGCATGTAGTCAGAGTCCACCGCAGCCCGCCAGGCAGAGCACTGAGCAGCAGAGGAGGTGAAGGTGACATGAAAAAGACAGACATGAAGCTGTAGATGAGTGAGAAGTAATAATAGCCAAAGGGCTGAAGACAGGGAGGTGGATGCATGTGGTAGAAGTAACTGTTTCAAAGACTCGAGAGGAGAAAACAGGCATTTGAGGAGCAGCGGAATGAGTGTAACCTTGCTTTTTGCAGCTCAGGGGGGGATGCATGGACGAATTTTGATGAGATTGTGAAATTTTAAGTGAACTTAATAGTCCATGAAAGCTTAAGTACATTGTCCTTGTGTCTGAATGCTGAATGGTCTGTTGGTCAGCAGCCTGGTTGAGTGCAGTGAATCTGAAAAGAGCTCAATAGTAGTTAATTACCTCTTCCATATATTTTTTTCACAGCGCTTTTCCAGCATTTATCAAACTTAAGAATTACACTTTCTAGAAGTTTACTTTAATTTAGTTTAATTTAGGTGAGCAATAAAAAACATTTAACAAGTGACTTACTCCCATTTACAACAAAGTGTAACTTATAAGAACAATTCTCAAATGATCACATGGTTAATTACAGCCAGTCAGAAAAATGGATTAACCCTAAATCCTGCATATTGAACATTATTTAAAAGTCCTTAAGATGTGTTATTCTGCTAAATAAAACATAATTATAAGTTTTATTTAAGCGCTCATCTACAGTGAGCTGTTCACTGCTCTTTTTGAATGCTTACTCGGCACATCAGGAGTGCAGGTCAGTCGGTTTAGACGGATTTGCAGTTAAATTTCCATTGCATCCAAAATAAATAGATAAATATATATAAATGAAAAAAGCAGGATGCCTGTAATAAAAGCATCAGCGTAAAAGCTAATGCTCTGTGGAGAACCCTTCATAAGCTGTCGACTCACCAGCTGACGGAGAGCGTACTGTATTATTCTGACTGAGAAAGCTGGACGTCATCAAAGATACTATCATTTATTTACACAAGTTTTCATGTGAGTGTGTCCGAGAGCCGGAAATATACACACACTGATGATTAGTGGATATTTTACCAGATGCTCAGGATGACTCTCGTGGTCCAAACTGATGCATCATATTTATTTATTTACTGAACATCCTGAAAAAAACAGCTTTATGACAAATAATCAGCAACATTGTTCATATCATCGGTTGCTGTTTGCTCATCTTGCGTTATCTTGCATCAGCTCCTCACTGTAATAGTTTTAACTGACAGCTCTGCTCCAAACTTCTCATAAGAGTTCACTTTAAAGCTATATAAAGTTTCACAATCCTGGTTTTTTTTTATATTAATATTCTCTCAAACACAGTCGATACTGACATTTCTCACAGTGCCAGTCAAGAGTTTTGACACATTTTGATTAAACTTTTACTTTGCATTAAACAGAAGTATTTTGGCATCATCATCATTATTTTATCAACAAAATATAACAAATTGCACAAATGTCTACCATTGAAAACTTTCTTCTACTATGTCCTCCTAACATCAATTGCTTTACAGCTGCCACTGGACATATAACACCAATCCACCTCGGCTGCAATTTGAAAATAGTTTTGTTCAAGAATTGAGCCTCAAAAAAATGTCCCGTTTACAGATAAATCCATAAAAACTCAGAGCTGCTACAAAAAACAACAGCCCTATCAGCCACCACTCTAACAGCACGGTGGAAGTCAAATTAAATTCTCAGTTTCAGCCTCTCACCATCTATACATACTCCATCATGGTGTAAACCCCATGTTTCTGATCAATAATAATAATCATTTTATTTTCTCAACCTGGATTGAGAGAGGAGTAACCAGCTTGGGGACAGCTGCTCAATGATCCCAAATGTGCCAACTCCTAGCATCCAAAGACAGAATAATATCAGTCCCTACATACAAATAAATACCCTACCAACAGATATCAATGGGCAAAGCATATGCAATAACACATTTTCTATGACATGCAATTGCAAAACCCAACGAATACAGTATAAAATCCTTCATATGACCCACATTACCACCACTGGATATGTCTACACGTCCAAAACGTCTGGTTGGAGGTCCTGAGCCTCAGCATCCTCTTATGTCTTATCATTGCATTACTTGATGTCTCTAACATAAACTCAACCACCTCAAATGTTAATTTCACTACTATTTTATTGAACTGGAAAGACAGAACCAAGGTATACATAACCCACTGCCTCCATCTACGAACAGACCATTCAAACCTAGAAAAACCTACCACACTATTGAAGAACATTAATTCCTATGAAGACACCTGGTCCATCTTTCTACACCTTCATAAACACATTATAATGTCATTGTAGGCACATATAAGTACATTTTTAAGTGTTAATGTATATCTGTCCACAATTACAGCTTCTACTAAGACATATTTTATATTATATCATTAATTACCTGTTTACAAACCAGCATCCACTTATATGACCAATACATTAACACTCACATACTGTTCATATTCTGACTCATAATTAGTCTCTACACCAATTCACATTCATCAATTCCCAATTAATCATTAATAAATGTTTAAATAATCCTTCTGTTTGATTAATCTTATGGAAAAAAGAACATTTTATAGAATATGATGAATACAACATGTTTAAATGCAGATTTTTGAATTTTTCTTTAATAAACACAGACCAAATTTGTGTCTGCTGCACAAAAATATGCATTTTATTTCCACTTTTGTATACTGTGGGTCATATTAGGAAAAGTCTGGTTTAAAAAACTGTGTATAGTGTGTTTTTACAGCTCTCAAATATCACATTTGACTCTAAACAGTATGTAAGAGTCAATAAACATTTATATCTGATAGTACCTACAACTACATTATAATGTGTTATAAGCTATTAAATGTCTATATAATGCTTATAAATGCTTAATAGGGGGAACTTAAAGTGTTATCAATAAGACAAATAAACATTACTCTTATAGCAGAAATCCACAAAATCTGAAGTGTTTGCTCCAGAACTGTCTCAGGTTTCCCCAAGACCACCAGACAGGAAACAGCTGCAAAACAAGCAATTTTAGCACTTTTATTTACAGAAGTGTCATACATTTATTTATTTATTTATTCACTTTTAGTCACGACATAGATAGATGTACTATGCTTTTAAATCTTCAGTGAATCATGGCTTGTGCCCTTGTGGGATATATTCTTGACATATAAATGGATAATAGAAGAAAAAACCTGCAAAGACATGTCAATATTGATACAGTCATCACCACCGCACTGATAATGGATGTAGATAACGGATACATCCAGTGCAGCTCCATACTTACTGTGACGAAAGCAACCTGCAGAATGTGAATAAAACTCATTTAGGTATTACTGTATGTGTCCAGGGAACTGATGATTGCTGCCAGCCTTCAGATAGTGTTTATCTTAATAGGCTTTCAGCAACTTTGTTCACAAGTATTTGAATGTGGCTTCGGTGCTGCAGCAGTCAAAAGGATGTAATCTTCTTTTAAAAAATAGCAATATGTGAGTTTTATGGCATAAAAATGAATTATGAAGAAAAGTTAATTTACAAAGTGGAACAAAATTGAAGGTATAAGCGGAAGGAAAACTCCACAGGCCTCAATTTTTGCCCTTGACTTTAAGCGCAGTGCCTCTCTGATTGAGGGTTTTGTTAAACTGTATCACTTGTGTCAAATCTCAGATACCCCTCGACATGCTGACTGTAATTAGTTTCAAGATTAATCCACACAAGCATACTCAGATGTGGCCTTCTCCCACTTGTGCTCGTGAAATAAAGGCTAGCACGGATAATCAAATAATAGGTGAATATCAATGAATGGTCCAAATCACTTCAGTCCCAAGCTCCCTTATGCAATTATTTCCTATTCACATTAATTATTGCTAACAGATGACACTAATGACTTTGAGATGAGGCTGGCCACGGCCGCCCTGCAAACGATCAATGCTGTTTTAAATGGGGTCGCAGCACTTGACACCTTCGGGTCCATCGGATCGGAAACGGCACCGATGCAAACAGCATCAGCAAGTCCAGTGAACTGCTTTCTACACAGAGCTCATGTCCGTCACACATACAGTAAACGGACCCACGGAAAGTGAAGCTGAAAACATTAAGCGTTGGTCTTTTGTGAGAGATTTACATCTAATGGACAACTTTTCATGATGTTCTGATATCAGTCTGTTTATTTAATCAGTTTATTTTATTATGAAATAAGAAGATTTTTTTATTAATCAGTTGTCCTTTGAAAAACTCTTAAATTGAAGACAATGGCACAGTTTTTATGAGCAGAACAAAACCACTAAAACAAAAATTATTAAACATGCATTGATAAAATATGATAATACAGTATGAACAAGTTTATTAAATAAGTATCAGGTTTAATACGAAGCTGAGCGAAACTCAGAGGACCGGCTGAGATTGTCATTAAATTGAGAATAGCTGATCCACCTTAAGTGAGTCAGGTTTGGGTCTTGAGGAGTTGTAGCACTATTCACTGACAAATAGTTTGGGGTGGGTGTGTGATTTCTAACATCGTGAAACAAGGCATCAAAATATGTTGCAGCGATACTTTGAAAGGTCAATACTTTGTCAAGTAGACAGCTTTGAGTGTTACATGACTAATCATTTGTCAGTAGGACATAAAAGGATATTTGTGTTTGTGAGCATGCTGTAAAGCTGCAGTGTGGGACTTTTACATATAAATAAATGTCCATTACATTCAAGCACTAAACGAGTTACCACAATGCTGATTAAGTCTATCACTGCCAGATAAATCTCTCTTGTATTTCAAAGTATACCAGAGTTTTTAAATCTGGTGTTTGAGGCGACTTTCCCACACTGATGCACTGTTAGTATTTAGATGCATTTTACATCAACCAGCAGTGATTTGATTCGTGACTGTTGACCAAGGCAGACTGTCCTCAGTGCACCCCAACTGTAATGCATCACCAGGGCAGGGACCGCCTCATGTAAAAAGTGTGAGAGGTCTGTAGAGATGACATCGACAGTGTTTGTGTAATTACTCCCGCTGCCGGAAAGGGGAAGACAAAAGTTCCGCACTGCAGAATTAAGTTTGATGTGTTGTGTTTTCCAGAGTTAAGCCAAGTTTCGTTTAATTGTTATTTTTCCTATTCATTTATTTGGAGATATCTGCATTACTTGGGTTGCACAATGTAAGGCCCTGGTCGGACACAACATTTTGTAGCAACCAGGGACGGCTTTTTGTGTTGCTAATTGTTTTCAATGACATTGAAGCTTTGTGTTTAGGCTTTTGTGTTGCTGAGCGCCTTGCTTTATGTGCCTCATATTCTTCCGCTCTGTGTTTTTGCAGTAGGACCCTGAACGCCTTGAGTTGAAAGTACTTCAACTCGATTGTTATTTATGTTTTTTTCCACATTGTCTAATCAGATGAATAGAAAGTTGGGCCTTCTGTGGTGGTGAAATGGAGCTAACCAAACCGGTCTGGGACAAAGTAATGGTGACTGTTGCTGGATACCTAGATCTATATTACTTTACCAACCGTAGTTATCAGGATCTAAACAGAAAACAGCAGCATTTACTTCACAGCAAAATAACAGTTAAGCTGAGGACAGGTTATTAGGTGGTTGCTTGGCAACAATTTCAAAAAAAAGTAAGCTGCTCTTTTTTTTAAATTGTAGGCTTCAACAAAAAACACATTTTACAACCTGAAAAACTGCTCTATCTTATCAGGCCCTAAATAAAAATGTTATTTGTCGTTTACTGAATCTTTTGAGTCTACCTGTTACCACCTTTTTTGACACTTTGGTTAGGCTTCCCCACATTTAATGGGATTTTTAAGGATGGAAACACTGCAGTAATGGGGCTTTTAAAGAAGGAAAACAGTGCCGTATCAGAACCAATCAATCAATAAACCTTAAATAGACAGATGGCAGCTGGTCAACATCACAGGAAACTGCAGCCTCAGACATAAAACAAAGAACTGCAAAATACAGTCTATTTAATCTGCTACGCAGTGAGTGTCCTCTGTTGTCTCTCCTAACCTTTAACACAAATATTTTTGCATTAGCTGAAGACTTTTATAGAAACACTGTGTTCATAGTTCTACATAGTTCCTGCAAAAGTGGGAGTTATACTTTTACTTGCTATGACACTAAACATTTCAATCAAGAGTCTAACAATGTGCTTCCCTGTCCTGTCACTGATGACGAACAAGCACAATGCGTGCACATAGTAGCTCTGGGAAAAACAGTTTTCTTTTTCAGCTTTTCTTTGGACAATGTAACTAAAAAAAAAACCACTACAGCCATCAGATTAAGAATTGACTGACTCAGAGGAACGCATTGTGAATGTTGATTCATTTTGTAGACTCTGACAACGAAAGCATCATCCTCCATCATCAGCAGCACTCATTGTGTGGTTATGTTTGAAATATAAATGAAAAGCAGACCTACCAAGAGACTCCGTGCTCAGCGGAAACCATGTGAAAACAGGGGCATTACTTTAAAATTCCTCATTCAGCAGCTCCCAAAATATAATCATGGTACTGTTTACCTGTAAGAACAGAGAAACATAAAAACACATCTAACTAGTGAAGTGGAAAAATGGATGGAGAGGGGCAGCTACGTATCTTTCATGTCCTATTTTTAATATCTGACAGAAACAAAATTAGAGCCAGAGGGCTTTTTCATATCATTCAGACTTTAAGAAAAAATCAATTGAATGTAACATTAAATTAAATTGTATATCATATAAATATCTCTTTAATGGTAGAGTATACAATAATTAAAAAGGTGTTTATGTAGAATAAATCACATAAATGTAATAAATTGTAATGTTAACTTTATTGAACGTCAGCTTTTATTGAAGTCTGAAGAAAAAATGTTTGAAAATTAAGGACAGACATAGTATGTACATATTAAACAATTGTTTGGCCCTGAATCAGTTGTTATATCTTGTTTTTCTTGAACTTAAAGATCTTTAGCTGCCCAGTTGAGAGTTTTTAACATTCAGGGGTAAAACTGTGTGAAGTGTAAAGTGAATCCCATTTTCTTTTGTCTTGTACAAATCATGATGATGTAAAGGGGACCTGCAATGCTTTTCCCCTTGTTTCAGTCATATACATAATATTGTAATGTAATAAAAATACAGAGCTGAAAATGAGCATAATAGTTCCCTTCTAAGAGAGTTAATTTTCCATGAAATGGCTCAACTGAACCCTGAAATATAATGGTGTACAAATTATCAAAAATTGGAATGGCTGTTTAATTGAGCATTGAAGTTTGCTAACTCAAAAGCATAGAAAAGACGACAATGGATTATTTAATTTGACTTTATTATGATAACTGATTTCTCCCTTAAATACAGTATATATTGTTGTCACTGATGTATTCATGTTGTTATAGACAATGACGGCCTGAAGATTTGATTGTGAAGGATGTTTAAGTTGTTGTCTTTCTCTATTGTTTGGATTTGGAAATGTGCATGCAGCACTCTGGTTCGGTACTTTAGCGAATTTGTGGTGTCTTGTAGGTCCGTGTGGGCTGGGCATAATTATATGCAGGACCACGTGATGAAAATGTAATTCATTCATTCTGACTGTCACTGCGGTGACAATGTTTGCTTGAAATTGTGACTTTTGATATTTATTGCATCGTCTGATAATGGTTGTGTAACTTGGAGTCTTTGCTACCATATCCATCTCTTTGTCGTGTTTGATTATTTTCTGTACATTGATTACATAATTTATTGTTTTCCAGGAGGGGCAAAGGAATGGAAAAGCTGGTATTCCTGCAGGACGGTGGCCCAGCCTGCTGAGCCTAACATGCCCGCGCAGCAGTGGCAGCGGCAGCAGCAGTGAACTCTCACTATCCAGTGCTTGTAGTGAGTACTCCAGTGGCTCCCACACATGGGCGGAGGGACGTGGCTTCTCCAAACAGGTGGGTTTCATTCATCTTCAATTCCTTTTCCATCAAGTTGAAGTATGAGGAAGTCTGGTTAAAAAGAAGTGATCCATGTATACATGCTGTGTCAATATCTTCTGTAATCCACAGTGTGCCACAAGCCGGGACAAAAGGATGAGCACGGGTTCAGTATCTAGCAATCATTCAGCACCCATTGAGCCGACGGAACTGGGATGGAAGGAAGGCCACATTATAAAAGGCCTGAAGCGTCTCCAGATGTGCAGCTCCAAAGAAGCTGCCTCACTTGCATCTGTACCACATTGCAAAGACTGTATGACCTCAAATGAGGGCATATACTCACTTGGTGTCAAGTGTGGTCCACACGGGACTACAGCCAAGCAAGTAGCCCCTGCAAGTAAACCTTTCAAGACCGGAGCAGGGATTGCAGCCCTTGACTCTGATGATGCAGATGATGATTCATCGACATTACAAAGCAGAGAGACCAGCGACAACCCAACAAAAGAGCCTCTTTGCTCAGAGAAAATGGATGTCACTAAGGATGATGACAGCAATTTTCAAGAAGACCCTGTAAAACCTGCCGGAAATACTAGCATTTTTCCCTCACCTGTCACAGACAATTTCTTATTTTTGGAGGGACCCACAGTAAAACCTGGTGTAATTCCAACAGATAGTCTTACACATCTGGAAGAAAAGAACAAAGATTCGCTGGAAAAACACAAGCCTTCAGGCATAAAGTTAAGTGACAGAAACAATAACCAGGAAAGGTCTACTGACCGTAAATCCAGACTTGATTATGTCAAAAAACACCAGGGAAGACTTTCAGGGACAATTGATGTGAGCTCATCCATTCCACATACTGCAACAAGAGCCCTGAGCTGCGTGAGTGATGCCAGACAGCGCAGCTCTTCAATGGAGGTTCCTCATTGCAGGGACCAGGCAAGTCAAGCTGGTAACGAAAGGCAGAACCGCACCATATCAGACTCTCCACAGAGGAAACCAAAACCTCAGCCTTGTGACTCAGCAAGGAAGGCTTTCATTCTGCGGAGCAAGAGTGCAGATGGAGGTCCAGAGCAACATAAGCATGTACACTCTCCATTACACCAAAAGCTTATTAAAGGTCAAAGGTCCAAAGGACAATCCAACCCTTCTGGACACAGCTCTCCTAGCAAAAGGACACATCTCAGTAAAACGCATGGTTCAAGCAAGGGAGCGTTATCTAAAGGTGAAAAAAATGAGGATAATGCAGTGGCAACAGGTTCTAAGTCTCTTGAGAGTGTAAAACTTCGCTCTCCTCTTGCTTCCCCTGTGAAACATTCAAAGACATTTAAGCCTTCAGCGGTCAGTGAAAGCTCCAAGAGCCCAACAAAAACACCTCTGCAAATCTCCAGAGTTCAATCCAGCAAGGACTCTGTGGAAGAGAGCATTTATGACAATTTACCCTGCTCTCCACGAAAACAACGACGTCAAGAACAGCACTGTGATGTTTCCGCTTCAGAACATAGGTCCCCATCCCCCCCACCACCCCCAGGTCGAACTACTTCTCTTATCCTTCGGCCCAGTAGTGACACTTCGCCCAAATCTCATAAATCTGCAGGTCAACCTCAGAGCTCTACCACTGGAAAGACAACATCTAGCACCACCAAGACACAATCAAACCAGCCTTCTTCTGTTTTACAGCCTCAACAGTACAACACAACTAAAGACAATCAACATACAGCCCCACAAATGAATGCTCAAGGTATTAAGCCATTGACAGATGTCCCGGCCAAAGTCTACCAACCATCCAGGATACCACCATTCCCAGTTCAAGAATCTGACAGAACTGCCACATGCCATGATGGAAGTGGTGTTATCTCGATTTTGCCAAGTCAGAACATGTTGCAAAGATCTCAGCAGAGCATTAGTGAGCCAAAACTTTCAGAAGTCTTGCCTCAGGCGTATTCTAATGTTTACTACCACGGGATTGCTAATAATCTTCAAAGTTCCACCTCAAGAGCTGTAAAAATGGCTCTCCCCATGAATGCTAAATCTCATGAGGCAATTGCTGGACAGGAAACCAATACCTTCTTAGTTTTCGGAAGACAAAACAAAGATGATGCAAACCCTATCACAAGAGGGTTCCAGACCTTCCAGACTTTCACGTGTGATCCCCAGGTTAGACCTGAATGTGCCCGTAGAAAGATTGAGACTCGTTGTAACTCCCTTGATTCTGAGCCATCAGTTCAGCCTGTTGCATCAGACAGTGGTGTAATGTTAGATTGGGGATTTGATGAGGAAGGCTGGCTGTTTAAACGGTCTGTGTCTGTATCTACCAGACCTCCTCTTAAGCCAGTAATGGGCATGAATGGGGCCAAGGCTCGAAGCCAGAGCTTTGGTGCACGCTACATGGACAGACCAAGTTTCAACAGATCTGGAAAGGTCCGCACACAGATCAAAACACATTCAGGGAGCTCCTTAAACTCTCTCGGTGAAATCCTTCCAGGGAGTATGAGTTCCTCCAATAGCTACCATTGTCCAATGAATCGATCTCTTTTGAACAACTTTTTGATCGAAGAAGGCCTGACAGTTCCTCCACAATTGGGGTCCTCAAGTGAAAGACTTCAAAGTCTTAAACTCCAACGTGAGCAGGCTAGGCGCATTCAGATTGAGCAACAGTTTTCAAGCGCCTTTGGTGAACCAGTTTCTGAAGAACCAGAAAGACAAATTACTATAACCACAATTGAAGAGAAAGTGATGCTCGGCATTGAGGAGAACTTGCACAAGACGCAGGAACAGGAGAGAACCATTGAAGTGAAGCAGAAATCTGGCTCAACTTTGGCAAATTGGTTTGGTTTTCGTAAGAGTAAGCTTCCTGCTCCAAGCAAAAAGACTGATCCACCGAAAGTAAAAGAAGAAAAAAGGGAGCAAAAGATCACATCACTTCTGGGAGGAAAGCAGACAAAATCCGACAAAAAGAGAGACAGAAGGAAAAGTGATGGAAAAGACTGGTAAGAAATAAAATTAAGTTAACGGCAACAGATACTTACAACAGGGCAGATAAGAATTAAAGCTCTGAATAAATTAATAAAATTAATTCACTGAAACCAGCACATTGACACATTAGCTTTATAATTTATGCAATACAAATGTCATCTATGATTTTTCCTTTTTGTGTTATGTTCATACTTTTTTCGTCTTTTCTGTAGCTGTTCTGTTTTCTAATCTTACATTTTTGTATGATTTTAAAATGTTCTACTCCAATTTCAACATTTTTTCTAAACCAACACCATCAGTAACAAATGTCAAATATTAACTTTGATTCACGAATCACCAATACCTGTGTTTTTAAGATTCTTCTCTTCATTCTCTCATTTTATCTCTTCATATTTTTTATGCCATTGAAGTAATTAACTACCTCAGCTGACTTGGGTCATTTTTATCAAATGGTCTGTGGGTGTATCTCCTTATTCCTGAGACCCGTTGAGACATGTTGTGTACAGAATATTGCATCCAGGTTTCAAGAGTAATTCATCAGCAACAGCGCCCTGGGCATGCTGAGTCAATATCAGAGGATCTCAGTATGTAGTGGTTTGTTGACAAACTGCTTTCTTTCAGCTCTGTGGGGAGAAGAGAGTCTCATGATGCAGTGCGGGCCTGCATCTCAATGCCATGCCCAGGAATGTCCCTGAATGAAATACAAAGACACACGGACATCGTTGGGGACCCAAAGGTAAATTAAATCATTACCAAATCAAAACAGTCTGTCCTTGATTGTTCTAATCACAAAAAATGCCATACATAACAACTCCAACCCTTTTTTTTAATGGATTGTATGTATTTTTAACGTGACATCACAAGAATTGCACCAGGAAGACACCTTCAAAATGAAAAAGGAATAATACAAAGATTTTAGAGATGCACTCGAGACGATCATAGAAATGCATGCTGAGGGATTAAATTGCAGAGAAGCGCATAACTGTTTTAACAACTGAGATGTACTTAAGGTTAATTTCAGCAACTATCACTCAAACCCTCTTACACATAGTTTCATCATTTTATCCTTTATTACAAACCCTCATTTTACTCTTAAATTGATCATAATATTACCATTGGTGCCACTGTATGCCTACAAAGAAATTATCTACAGTGGTGCAATTCTACTGAAGTCCAACAATGACAAACACTCTCACCTTGTAGTCATACTGCACTAATGTACAGTATATGTTACCAAACTAAATGCCAGCCATGTATTCTATAACATACAGACCTACTACCTACCTACTAATATTTTGTGATGATAATGAAGCATAAATTGATCTCCTACCACTTAATACCTGTGTATGTTTGCAGTGTATCCTGCTCGTTAGTGGTCTGAAAGGTGTGCAACATCATATACTCGACATACTTGACAGACTTAGAGGTGTGGACCATAGACTGTATATAAAGATCCACATAATGAGGCGTGACGTCACCCATTGGTTTGCACTGGAGCCGATTTGAAGCCTAGAGTTGTACCTTATGGTTAGCGCCATCTTCTCTGTTTGAAGCCAAGACCTTCCAAAATAGGAGTGCGGGCCGTTGCCTAGAAAAACTTTAGGATACACGTCCCACTACCTCAGACCGAAACCAATGCTAGTTTATTCGGAACAATGCTCAGCGGAAACTTGGGCTTCTGTTAGCTACTTTAGCTAAACTTTAGCTAAACTGTTCTAACAAGGCAGATTTTGTAATCAAGTAACATTGAACTTACAGATATATTGCACCAATAGTCAAACTCACTGGGGAGCGCAGCAGATGGAGACAGCACCATACAGAACACATCAAAGCTAATAAGTCTTCAAATCTTATTAGCGGTACAATAATTTCCTAAATGACCACCAGCATATGTATTAGAGACATGAATTGTAGCAATTATGACCATAATGACTTATTGAGAAAAAAAATTGACTGTTTTTCTGAAGAGAATTTGAGGCTTTTTCAATGGATGTCAACTAGAGTCAGCATCTAGTGGTCGTCGGTGGTATTGCATTTCAGCATTGCCTCCAGCTTCAAACCATGGTTCATTTATCTAATCTTTTTTTTTCACTAGTGGTCTAATGCACTATGTTGTAGTTTTATTATTATTTTCTTAATACTATTATTATTATTATCATTATTATAAATACCTCAAATGATGTGCAGATGTGTGCATTAGCATCTCCATGTAATAATGCTTTTAGAAAACATGACCTTCCTCCTCCTACCTTCCAAACTCTGAAGAGCGTATCGAGCATATCTGCAGTGCTGCACATCAGTCAAAAGAGAAAATGATGGTAGCGTGATGTCAGTGGAGCGACCATGAGATGAAAATGAGGGTGGAAACAAAAGCACACCAGCAGAAAATGGATTTAGTGGGAGCACATTATGACTATAGTACTGCCAAGGTGTTCATTGTCAACTAGAGCCACACAGAGATTATTACGAGCAGTTTTTGAATGAAACATAGAAAACGGCTAACAATGACGCTGTGTATGTATAACTATGAAAGAACATCTTTTTTGTCCCTCACACACAGATGCAGATGATGAACCGGAGATCTGATGGAGAAAATGGATCTGCAATAAAGAGCCCCAACCAGGATACAGTAATAGGTCAGACTTTACTATTCTCTTTATTCTGTGTTGGATAGTAAATAATCCCAAACAGTCACTGCAAATAGTAATTGATGGATCCTTTTTAAACATCTTGGCACCAGAAAAACAGAATTAGAAATGTTAGCTATGTCCTTTTCCAGCAAATTACCCTTAAGGTTTTATCTGTGCTTACCATTTTACAGTCTGCAGAAAGAAGTGAAGACCAAATATGACAAATATATGTAAGTTATAAACGTGAATATGCTATGAGCAGTCAAACAAACATGCAAAATGTTTAATTTTGCCAGTCTGTGCTTTTTTTCCTTCACATTTATGTTCATTTTATTTGTTTAACCTGTGAAGTTATTTATTGCTTTTGGTGGCAGTTTGAGTCAGGGCAAACAGGAACCATTTCATGGTGGTATTTCACGCAGTCTACCCTTTAGTGGGGGTGTTATATGAAGGCTTGACTGCTCATCCTCACAGATCCATGCACTGAAAATTTGCATGCACAGGCTCATCCAATCGGGATAAATCTATTCATCCATAAAAGCGTCTGAGCTCCCTCCTGGTCAGGCTTAGCTGAAATAGTGAACACACACTGAAGGGAAAGATTAAATTTCACCCATGTGCTCCGAATATAGTTTAAACTAAGATTAGGGCTGCTGCTAATGATTATATACATTATCGATTAATCTACCAACTATTTGTGTGGTCTGTAAAACCAGTGAACTGTGAAAAGAAAACAATTTCCCACAAGCCTTGGTTACTTTTCTAAAATGTCTTGTTTTGTTCGATCAACGGCCCAAAACCCAAAGATAATTAATTTATTATCACAGAGGAGAGCTGGAACAGGGTGAATATATGCCATTTATGCTTTTAAAAAATGCTTAAATGATTATTTGATTATCAAAATTGTTGCAAATGAATTCTCTTTCGTTCCATTACTCAAGTAATCGTTGCAGATATAATTGAAATTCAAAGTTATTTCTTGACTTCTCTGACAATTGAGAACAATAACCTCACTACCAGGCCTATTAAATTTAAACTATTATCCACAGAATAGCTTGTGCTGGAGGTCCTGACTGGTCCACTTGGTTCATAGTAATGAAAGCCCACTTTCTTGGTCCCACGTCTGTCTAATTGGGTCAGGGAGGGTACTGTATTATATTGCATTGAAGGGAATTTCAGGTCAATCTGTTATTAAGTCTAAATCCCAAATTGATCCCAACAAGATATCTGCTTTGATCAAGTAGTGCACCATAGCAACCCTGTCTCCTAGTAATTAACTTTATATACTGCTTAATTGTTTTCCCACTAACATGGCAGCGGCAAACATTGTTGCTGCCGGGATTCACATCTAAAGTCCTGACTGTGGTTAAACTTTGGCAAGAAAACACTTTTGTTAAGATTAAAGGTTGTGAAAGATTGTGGTTTCCATAAGACCTTTATCTGTATTAAACCAAGAACAGGATCTTTCCCTAATTTAAATTAATCTTAAGTGCTGCCACTGCCTAAATATAAAAAGTTTGATAATGCCATAGTTTCTACTAGATCACATATTTTGTTAAGTTGCCTTTGAACATTTCACTCAAATATTTTTGCAACTAATTACAACATTTTCTCATTATGCTGAGAGAAAATGTAAATCAACCAGTATTACGTTTCTAGGAGGAAGTTTAGTCGTATATGAACGTAATTTCTAGGAGACAGCGTTCGAGGTTTCACCACAATCATCACAGCAGAAAATATTTTTTTGAAGCACACAGAGTCATAACTGTGAAGTTCAGAGAAAAATAACATGTATTGCTTCTCTCTTGACTGTGACCGGTTATTAATTGGTGTCGCATTAGGCTGCTGCCTGTGTCGGTGTTCTCTACCGATGTGAGTCTAATTATTGTGTCTAGTTTGATCCTCATTGGCTGTTTTTGGGTCCCTTAGGTCTTCAAAAAAAAAAAAATCAATTCACGACCATCAGGTTTGGGTCAGTTTTCCATCTGTCTGTTTCTGATTGAGTCCAACGTCTTTAGAGACCAAAAAATATCCAGAATGACAAAACCCTTGGGCTCGATTGGACTTGGGTCAAGTTGACTCTAAAATGACACTTTGGTGTGGATGTGATCTCGGTCGCTCACTCAGTTTTCCCCTCTTGCTACCTCGTTGAAACCTGAGGTGGCCGTCCAGTCAAAAAGAGACAGACAGTGGGCAAGTGAAAGGGGGAACATAGATAGGAAGTAAAATTAACTTGATCCTTATTTCATTACGGTCACTTACTAAATTAAAATAAGCAGATAAAACTCTCCACGTTGCTCACGTAGAGCGTCGGTGACAGACCCTGCTATAATTTCATTGGCCGGAGTGACACCCTCGGCAAGGCGCTGGCTGCAAATATCAAGCATGTTTGATACGGACAGACGCCTGCCCTCAGGGGTTAATCACCTCATTAAAATATCAGCTCGGCACCAGCTAAGCACGTTCATCCGAGCCTCTACTGAGTGAATTGACTTTGCCTTCAACTGTGAGCTGAATAGACTTGGTATAGACCTGTTACCATTATATAGAGTTCACAGAGAACAGTTTGATGCTTTAAAACGAGGTGATAAACAACAATAAGTACAGTTCAGCCAATTATTGAAATAACATGTATTATTTTAGACTATATTGTAACTATCAATCATTTCTGTTCTCTTTTGTTGATTAGAGAGTGTGAAAGAAAGTGAAAGAGATCCACCTGTGTTAATTAGGTTATACTGTTATATGTTCACAGCATATTATTCTTCTACACATGTTGTGCTGTGTTTAAAGTAATAAAACTATGAGCTTGGTGTGATTGAAAGAGGATGGTAGGCGATTAGGTGGATAGAAACCTCATTGTTCACGTTTAAAAGATTGTTGAGATCAATCAATACTCTCTGTGATCCTGCGATTTACACTTCAACACTGTGTCACAGTAGTTCTCATTAAATTCTAATTAAAGACCAAACTAATCAATGACATCTCTGTTCTCTGTGTTCTCAATTCAATTATTTCCTCTTGTTTACAGCAGGATAAAAATAACCATTTTCATCTGAATTAGTTTCAAGTCGTGCTTCATTAACCAACATAGATAATGAAGCTGATCTTATAGACAACACACCCTCTAAATTATACTCAGATTGTGATATTTTCAGTGTTGGGTGCAACAGATCTTAAATTTAATTTGAGTAGTTTACATATGACATTTCACATAAAAGGAGTGTTTTACATAATGCAAACTATTATAAGAACAAGAATAAGAAGAGTAAAAATACAAACAAGACTAAAGGAAGGAAGTAGATTCGATTTTTAAAAAGTAACAGAGCATTAAAAAAGGCAGCAATAAGGATCAAAATTAAAGTGCAGCTCTGAAATTTCACTAAACTAAACTGAATAATTTAGCTAGTATGATTTTTATAACAGAGAAGCCGAAGACTGCATATCCATGGCAACAGATAGCTTTATTTGTGATATTAACCCACACTCTATCCACATTTCAATGTATGAGTTATTTAACACAGTACTAATTGTAACATTAAAATATTTTAACACAAGCAATTTAAGTTGTGTAGTTTTAAAAATGAATTGAAAAAAAAGAGGATAGGTGTGAAGTCTCATATGTGCATGTCTCAATTAATAAAGGGGGAGCAGCTGTTACCTTTGCTCCACAGTCTGATTGCCTTCAGGTTTGTGCTACAGGCTACATATTAAAACATGACGACAGCTTCAGGATGTCTTTTCTTATTCTGATTTTGTGCTCGGTGGACAGACGGCTGTCGTGATACATTTTTGTGTTTCTACATTTCTGCAGCTTCAATGGAAAAACAAGAGTTATATAAAAAATACATGTGAAGGTCTCTGTGCTGATTCCTCTGGAGGATTTACTTTGAAAGGCAGTCGAGTCTCTGATCACAATGTAGCTGAAAAGCATACAAACACATTGCAAATAGCTTCAACACAGGTTTATCAGAAAAGCTGTGCGATTTATTTATTTATTTATTTTATCTTATTGTCAAGAACTCTCATGTGCAGAGCCAAACCAACAATGAAATGATCCACTAACAAGTATTGTGTGTATATCCAAAACCTGATATATCTTATTTCTCTGTGCCATAGAACTCTGTTGTGGTCCAAAAACTATTAAAAACGTATCAGTGAGCCGCACCACTGCACTGGGTGACATGTTCCTTTACTACCAAGAGTTTGATCGTTTCAGTTTATGTAGAAACGGCTTCAAAGACTAATAACATCGATCACGTTTTTTGTCTCCGGAGAGTAGTTCTGTGGAAGGCTGAGGACTCAAGTTCTTTGAGAAATTTCCAGCACAAATTCAATAGGGTGTGATAAAGTAGCACAACAAGCTAGCAAAGAACTGTTAAGAAAATTATGTTCCTGCACATGCTCAGTGACATCTGCCTCACAAAGAACTACTCTCCAGAGACTGAAAACATAATCGCTGTTATTAGTCTTTTAAGGTGTTTTCAGTCTCCGGAGAGTAGTTCCTTGTAAGGCAGATTTTGACTTTGTACTTCAGTGTACTGCAAATTTCTCAAAGAACTACTCTCCGGAGACTGAAAACGTGATTGCTGTTATTACTCTTTGAAGCCGTTTCTACATAAATTAACATGACCAAACTCTTGGTAGTAAAGGTACATGCCAACCACTTCAGTAGTGTGGCTCAACAGAGCTCTACAGCGCAGAGGAATAAGATATATCAGACTTTGGATATACACACAATTTAGTAAGTAGATCAATTCATTGTCAGTTTGGATTTGCATGTGAGATTTATTGAGAATAAATAAATTATAGAAAATCGTCTTCAATAGAAAATTCTTGAGGCACAATGTCAGACTTTTGATTGCAATTTTTTTTAAAGTTAAGAAATAATACATACAACATAACTGACAGTTATGATTGGTATATTTCCAATAAAATACACACATTTGCGGTGTATTTGAGTTTCATTTCACATGCCATTACATGCATTTCATACTCACTGTGTGATCGGTGCATGCTGCGGTGGTAGACACATACACCCATTAAACAACATCTGTAATGTAAAGCAGTGGTTCAAGTGGGCTTGAATTGGATTGGCTGAGTCATTATCTATGGCAGTGCTATGGTGTAATTAGCAAAAATGAATAAATTAAGAAGTGATTACCCTGCCTCACACTTACATGTACTTAGATTGTAATGAACCACAAGATCTCAACTTGGCTCTTAAGAGGAGTAAAAGAGTGAGTGGCAATAAAAAAAAAGAAGATAAACTATTGCAGGCCTTTTTTTAAATGGTGAAACACAACACTTGGATCAGCTGCTTAGAGCTCAAAGTAACAGTAAGGATAATGTGTTAGGAATAACAAGGAGGCATGAGGGAAACAATCCAATGAAGTGAAGAGAAGATGCATTATTAACATCCTCTGTTATAATTTCTACAGTCGCACTTTATCATCAGTGAGAAAGATTTTATTCTTTGAGTGGAGCAGCTTTTCACAGTTTTCTTTGGCGCCACTTCAACCATGTTTACCCTGCTGTTTCATTCCTGCTGTGCTCCCTCTGCTTCCCGCTACCACGAGCCACTTCAACTGTTCTCCTTGTGCCGCAGGCTCCGGCTGCAAGATGCGAACGTTGGACAGTGGAATTGGGACCATCCCCCTTCCTGAATCCTGTTCCTTCTTCTCCTCCATCCTGCACTTCCTCCCCAAATCCTCATCAACCCCAGAACAGTCCCTCAGTCCTCCCAGTGTCCCCGGGTCCTCCAGCGAGGAGGTGTCTCCTTCCCCATTACCCCGATGGAGAATCCCCTCCAGCTTTAAGGACAGCAACCATGCAGGGGTTCCCAGCTCCCTGTCCGACTCCTCCATGACCCATATCCAATCAGTGCCTTTCCCCACTGTGGCCTTCCTCCAGCCCATCCAACCCCAGTCTGAACCCATTGTGACCTCTGCCAGTGTGTGTGATACCCAGAGCAGGCTACCCAGAGCACCACAAGGTACAGTAAAGCCACAAAAGCTCCAGCGATAAAGTATAACATTTGGACTCCAGCAGTAGTGACGCTAGTCGGGTTTTCTCCTTTTTAGTGCTGTGAACTCATCCGGCCTCATGCAAGAACATTTTCATGTGTTTAATCTAAACTTTTCTTAGACTCTCTTAGCTCCACACATTTGCTGTTTCAACTTAAAGACATGTACATGAGTATGAGCATGTTCGTGAGATTTGATCGTTACAGTTATGGAAGCCCCCAAATTACCATATAAGACTACATCTTCTGCTCTAACTGTGGGTAAGTTTCATTCATAAAAATGTTACCCAAGAGTAAACAAACTTCAAACCACAGCGCTTGAAGTCCCACTGTCGGAAATCAGAAGCTACACACACTGTGTCTACGCAGCCTGCATAGTGAAAGCAGCACGTCTGCAGCAGCTACAGTGCTCCATCTCTGTCTACACCTGATGCATTAAGGCACAGTATTGAGTGTAGGTCACCTGCATTTTGGCAGCACTCAGAGCTCAACACACAATCAGGTGTAGTACCCAAATAAAATGTCATCCAATAGACTTCAAGCGCAAAAAAACACGTATGGCGCGAGTGAAACATGAGCCGTCACACAACCTGTATAGACGCTGATTAATATGTATTAATTCCATCAGACACGTGAGACGGACACCATCAGAGTAGACAAGCTCTCATCACACAACTGTAATGTGACAGAAATGCACAAGGAATGATTAGACATTCAGAAAGTTAGATTAAATAAAAAGTATAACCTGCTTTATGTGAAAAGTGCACTGAGATCTTCTGGCGCTATATACATAGAATTAATTGAATTGAGTACATACTAAAGAATGTGTTTCTAAAGCAAAGCAGTCCATGACATAGATGTGAGGCGGTCATAGGTAATGTGTTAGTCACCTACATAGACTCTATTATGGATGATGAAGAGCACGAAGTAGCAAACTTTGAAGGAAAATCCTGCATTAAGAGATAAATATTTGCACTGGAAAAAACTTAAGTTTGAATCCAATTCTTCCACAGCCTGAGCAGCAGACTTACTGTACGTTAAATAAAGCAAACATGTTTAAATTTGCGTAGATACCTTTAAAAACTCAACTCACTGCTGGATAACACGTAAAAATACTGTATATCGTTTTAAATTTCCTCCAAAAGTTTGCATAAGGAACATTATGTGAGCGGTTAAAGCTGCAGCTACTGAGTTGTCTAGTTATCATACAAAAATACTTAATTTTACATAAAGTTTTTATTTATTTACTTACAATGTTAAATTTAAACACACTGTAAAGAAAGCCAGACAATCTATATGTGACTCGAAACATAGACCAACAAATTATCTGGTTTCTTTTTAATCATCAGTATGTGAGAACATGTTCATCAGAGTGGTTCTTGCATGAAGCCAGAAAACCATTAAATTTTACTTTCAGTGTTGGATTCATACATTTTGTGGCCATGTTAGATGGATTTTTTCAGTTTTAGTCAACAAAGTTGCAGCTATTTGATCAATATTTGCTTTTTATTTGGCTGTAGTTGGGAAGGAAGACATTAGTGACAGCTGATAACCCATATATTTAATTATAAGCTTCAATCAGTATATTATCTATGAATTAATACACTAAATTACTTGTCATTAATACATGCAAACAGTATGTATGGACTTAAAGATGTGCTGGATGTTGTTGTATAAGATGCAGAACAAGCTGTAAATCTCCATCTGTCACTCTCACTTCCTTTCAACAACCAAATATCCAATAGAAAATCATGCTTGGATGATTTATTATTCATTTAACCATTTTGAGAGCACTTCAAAGGAGATGGAGACACTGCGTTTTCACATAGAGGAAAATAAGTTTCATGACTCATGCCGTGATCTCTTCGTGTTCTTTGCTTTGGTTTAACAAGGCTGCCGATTAGATACTGTAGCATGATTACATTTCTATATGTGTAACTGTATGTATAATAGGAAGCAGCAGTGATCGCGGTGTACTATTACAACAATCAGAGGCTTCATCACTACACTGATAGCTTTCATGCAGCAGGACTCCTCGTTGTAAACATGATCTGCTCAGTATGCTAATCACACAGCATCTGACCAAGAAAAACACTCATTTACACTGTCGAGAGGAAAGATGTATTTTCTGTGTTGTGTCCTTTGGTGGTTATTAATGTTTTCAGAGAGACTTTCAGCAGGACTTTGGGAGGCAGCTGTGTGTCGTACTTGATTTACCTTATTATTTGAAATTGATTGAGGAGCGGATTTCATTCCAGTTTTACTTACTACCTTATGTCCACAGCATCCACCTGTGTCGCATTCTGGCTGCTACACTGCTCTATTTTTAGATGAGACTGACAAAAAGCAGCCCGATCAAGGTCCAGAACTCACCCAGTTGTCAAAAAAAGAGACTAATCTTAAACTTTCTGTTGACTTGGAGCGTTCATGTCATTGTGGAGTAAAGAGCCAGAACCTCATGCAGCCGGATGCTGTGGACATCGTGGGTTCAATCACATGGGTCATGTTGTGGTTGTAAAAAAAAATGTCAAAACTGTACTGCCTGAAAAGAAGAAGAAAAAAAGAAAAACAGATCACCTTTGGGAAAGTATCCAAAAATCACACATTACTAACCTTGCATCAAGGTGCTTTTCTAGTTAAATGTACAGTACCGGTCAAAAGTTTGGACGCACCCTTCCATTCAGTAAAATGAGAAAGTGTCTAAATGTTTAACTGGTACTGTGTATTTCATTGTTTGTCTCCAAAGGGGCTAACCTGATGCACCAAACGGTTTGTTACAGGGAACCATCTGAGAAGTAATTGTTAGAAAAGGGTAGACACTTTCAAAAAATACTCTGCAGGTGATTGGATGATCCATCTGTCTATCACTGTCTTACCTTGTGAGGCAGCTGGATTCACAACACCAAACGATCCTCATTGGACGCTGATTGGTCTGAACCACTGGTGGTTTGGACACAAGTGCATAAGTTGAAGCCCAAATAAGATGGATCCTCATGATGTTGTGATCTTACGTGTCCAGCTGCCTCACAAGATATAAAAAGGTCTTCTGACAAGCAGTGAATACTTTTGGCTGTTTGATTTAAGGGGCTTAAATTGAAAACCTGCCAATTCTATTTCAATTTGTCACATGAAAGTCACATAATTATACATTTTTCATCTGTCAGGATGTCAGCACGAGCTCCTTAAGTGTCACCCCTCTTCTGCCACTTTGAATTCAGAGTGATAATCCTGCTCTCTTTTAAGATGTCAGATCTCCGTCCGTCAGTGTCACTCTATTCTCCGAACTCCACATTTGACTCCTCTTCTTGACAAGAGATGGAATTAAATCTGGCTTCTGAGAAAACTTCTTGTGTGCTTTTTTACAGGCGGATTGGAACCAAAGAAGTTGACCTACATCAAAACAACGAAAACAAGAGCCACGCCGAGCCAACAGAAAGAGCAGACGAGACTTCAGGTGGCCAACTGTAAGACATGATGAAACTGACATCTTTGGAAAAACTTGTTCTGTGTCCATTCATCACAGCCCAGCCAGCATGTCCATGTCGGCCCCACATGGGTTAAATTTCAGGCTACGTGGGTACTGAGTGGGCATGGGCTTGAACAGGGCAAATTTTGCGGGTCCCACATGGTTTCAGTAACATGGGCCCCACATGTGAAACCCAAGTGGTCTGACTGTATGAGCCCCATGAGGGATGTACCTGGGCTAAGCGGGCATGGGCATGAACAGGGCAAATTGTATGGGCTCCATATTGTTTCAGAAACAACATGTGTAATTCACCCAGTTGGGCCCTACCTGAAACCCAGTCAGAACCCACTTGAAGCCCATGTAGGCAAACACAGGTGGGGCCACCATGGAAACTGTGGACAAACCCACGTGGGACCCATATTGCAGCCCAAATTTAACACTTATGGGGCCCACATGGACATGCTTCCTCAGAGTCCTCAAACTTTGTGTTTGATATTGAAAAAACTGCTCAACTTATGTTCAGGTTATCACCTCTGAGTGACTCAACTCATCTACTGAACGGCAGTAATTAAATGGATTAAATTAATTTGAGCATGTGTTAGTGTGTCATTACGATAGATGATTTTTCTAAAGAGTTGCTATGGAGCTCCATCCTTGGAAAATACAGAAAAATGCTGTATTCAATTCAATGTATTCAATTCAACTCAAAAACTACTGTCAAAAGAAATTTTGGGAATAAAAACAGGTTTTGTTCTGTGGGCCAAAGACTACACATTAGTGAATCTTCTTTTTTTGCACTCTGAAGGGTTTAATATTGACAAGGTCGAATTGGTAGACCTCCTTTCAAAATTGTCACTGTAGCTGGAGGCAACAAAAAAAAAAGAAGCTCAATAATTTATTTTTATCACATTATAAACAGTGAGTGTGGTTTACTTCAGAAGAGCTACACTTTGTTGTAAAACTCATTTCCATTCCCACTGAGTAGAAAGCAAGCTTAATGGTGGCGACTAAACACATGACTAGCAAACATAATTTACATCTTACTACAGTACATTAACACCGGCATTTATGACGTGTGTGTGTGTGTGTGTGAGAGAGACAGAGAGAGAGAGAGATCATAAGTTATGCCTGTGGAGTTTTGAGGCTGCACACACAAACCTCAGAGGATTTACAGCTGCAACAATTAATCGATTGGTTAGATGGAGAGAAAAGTCATTAGTAAAAATGCTTCTTAAATATGAAGATTTGATGGTTTTTTGTTATGTGTGATCATAAACAAAATTTCTAAAATGTGAGGATGTCAACTCAGACATTAAAATGAGCTTTTTTCTCTATTTTCTGACATTTTATAGATAAAACTATTACAATTTCAGATTAAATGATAATGAAAATAATCACTGGTTGCAGCCTTATTTATATTAGTTCCTGATTTATCCTAACTCTAATCAAACCTCCCCTAATCTTAGACTTCATTCACACTAGAAAACATCCCTGTGCTTTGTTAGTGGGGGCATGATTTTAGGTACTTGTGAGATAGTGAAATATTATCCAGGAAGAGGTAAAAGGTTACTGCGTATATAAAAGCTCACGAGGCACCAAAACACTGCACAGCAACTTCGTAAAGTTATCACAGGGGCTAAACTTTTATCTTTCATTGCAACGACCGTGAGTTAAACAGCTGAAACAAGGTGTTCACGTTACACAGTAAACCACCAGGAATGTGCGCTTCCATGATTGACCAACACAGCACTTTGCCGGATGATGTCACAAAGCGCGGCAACAGAAGTTAAAACCTTGTTCCGACATTTTCTTTGCAGATGACACAGCGTTGTTTTGCCTGAGCTCTTTGCATCTGCCCACACCGCCTAAACCTCATCATAACTTTAAACCAGGCAACTAAATCTTAATGGTTTTACATTATGGGTACTTGATTTTCCCAGAATGTGACTGTGTAAACACATTAATGTTCCCACAACATCATAATACAAGTTCATAAAGCTGCAACTAATAATTAAGATAACTTTAATGTCCTGAGGGAAATTTGTCTCGGGCAAAAGTGCTACACAGAGCTGCAGTCAAGCAATGCATGACAATACAATACATAGTCAAATTAATACATAACATACAAGACAATGCAGAGGTGCACTAATGCAATAAAGCACAAATATTTCCATAATTGATTGTTTTGAATTAATTGATTTGTTATTTGGTCCATAAAATTTTTTTAAAGAATGATTAAAAATGTCAATGACAAAGTTTCCCAAAGCGTTTTCCTTAAATGTTTTGTCCCACAACCCAAAGATATTCAGGTTACTATCAGACAAAGAAACAAGAACATTTTAGAAGCTGGAATCAGAATTTGGACTTTTTTTTCTTGAAGAAACGTCTCCAAACGATAACTCGATTCAAAATAGTTGGCAATAAATTTGATAGTTGGCAACCAGTTGATTAATTGACTAATTGTTGAAGCTCTACAAGTGCACACTTCATTCTGTGTTGCCTTTGTGTATCGTGATATTATTCAAACCTGTTTCTTAATAGAAATTCACTCAAATACAAATGTATGCCAGTCTGTAAAACCATTTATAATATTCACAGAGTGATCATCTGATGAATGTGAATCAGATCTGGTGACAGTTGACTTATGTGGGAAAGTGATGTCACTTCACATCAACATGCAGGGCAGCAGGTATTAAATACAAGTAAATAAACACAAACATCATCCCCTGCCCAATCAAATCACAAACTGATTATTTCTCCTTTAATTGAAACTAAAAAGCTTTGACTGAAATGGTTACATGTTCAATTTACTTAAAACTATTTAATACAACTGAAATCAACATGAACTGTAATTTAATGTGCTCAACTGTCAGTGGAAAGAGCTGCTGACTTTCCTTTGAATATAATTGGTATGTGCAGAATGTGTTGAGACATATTGAGGAACCATTCCATACAGTAAATACCTTTAACATCACTTTATAAATGTTACATTGTTGTATAAATCCATTTGTAACAGCTAGTGTGAGATTTTATTTAAGTGTGAGATTTTTCATTCTGGACTCTGTTTGCATGGCGTTGTGTTGAAGGATCTCACTCTGCTCTGCATCTTCCATTTCAGAGTTTATGAAGCCGAATGAGTCGACCTGAAGCGTGGAATCGAGCAATCAGTTGGCATTATCACTCACAACACACCTGGAGGATCAAATCAACCCCAAATCCTGCAGTTTGGACACTGCGTTCGTCTGTCAGGATAAAACGCTCAGAACTGGACATGTGAGCTTGGCATTGTAGCTTGGCTTCCACCTGTGCTCAGTTTACTGTTGAGATACTGAAAACAGCTGTTCAGGAGTTGTAATTAGCCTTCTGACAGCCATTTTGGAGGTCTGTAGCTTTTTGGTGTCAGCCTGTGAGCAGCTGGTTAAATTTCTCAATAACTAACATTTCCACAAAACATACATGACAGATTCTGGCTGTATCTGAAATCACTCATTAACTTATCCCTATGTAAGAGACACTAAATATTTTACACAATAGAGAGCAGCTAATCGAGATTTCAGACACTGACTAATCTTTGTCGTTTTGCGTCATTACCATCAGCTGTAGAGTTGCAGTACATGGACGCTACGTTTTTCATTATATTGTGAAATTTCTGACTGCACTTTATTGTGGATTATAATGGATATTATTACACATTTAGCATTCAAACCATGGATGCATTAAAGGAGCTGGATTAATTTCCCAGTGGCCACTTGTGGTACTACAGCAAAAACATGCCCCCATTTTTCCCATAGACCACCATTATAAAATAAAACTGTTGACAGAAAACCTACGACTGCAAATAAGGTAGATTATGACTTTTACTAGTATACATTTTCATTCCATGAAGGTTTTATATTTGTAAAACTTTCCTTGAGCCTAGAAAATATATGTTAAAATCCATGACGTCATCACAATGTAAAGTCTGTGGGCCGACTGGGGGAAAAATGACTGCACATATTTACTGTGCAGTCATTTTTCCTGAAGTAAACCAGGAAGCTAGAAACTTTGTGGCTCATGAGCCAGGCAAGCAATTCCCATTTGATTGAATAGGTGCCATCTTTGAGTCCGGTATCCAGTTCTTATAATACATCCATGATTCAAACATTCAAATAAAATGGTGCAGGGTAAATGTAATCAACTATATAGTGAAGGTAGGGACTTTTGCATTTTGGTAATGTCATATTAGCCACTATAGCATTACAGCTCTTGAAATCATCAAGGTGTGTTTACAGAAACTGAAACTGAATTTTGCCTATACTGTGTTTTTAGGCAATAAGACTTAATTCGCCTCCAGACAGTCAATTTCCTGCCTGTATAAACGTTAGTTGTAATATAGCAACAGATGCGTTTATCTTTAGCCTCTGACTGAAGTGGGAACTCGAATTTCCGTTATTTCCCTGCAGTCTCTGTCCATTTCAACTCGTCTCTGTAAGTTAATGAAGCTGTTTCATAACACCTTGGTACACCTGGAACGTTAGCAGGCAGTATCTACATTACATTACATCACATACTATCTTGGTTTTCAAACACCCTCAATCGAACTAATCTAGACTAGTGAGGGGCTGTTTCTTGACTTGATTAGGTGGTGTAGAAATGCAGGAAATTAGTTTTAAATATCTTTTGCAAGCATCACCCATCTCACAGTACATTTGGTGGTTGCAGTTAGCGTACAGTCGGTTTATTTTAGTGCTCTGGCTTTATGACCAAAACAAAGATCTACTAGATGCTAAAAATAAATCTCCTGTGACTGAGATTTCTGCGTTACTGTACAACTTCTTTCACATTACAGAGTCAAAATATCCAAAACTAATGCAGGCTTCATTTTTTAAACACAACCTGCTCTTTAACAGACCTCCATGATGGCACCAGATGTGATTACTATTAGACATTAATGAGGCAAATACAAGACTTCCATCTAAACCCTGCTGAACAAAGGTTATGTAGCTCATTCATTTACATTTTCCAGCCATGTTATGAACATTTCTAGCATGTTTTATGTGAAGATCTACTGTAATTCTGCACTGGATCGGATGCAGATCTGATATATTTTGGAGCAGATGAAACTTGATGATCTCAAGATTACAAACTATGACTTCCAACCTGAATATATATCTTTATGTACAGCACTAACTACTGATTGCCATCCATGAGCTCTACACACCTGACTGAGCAATGTGATTCTTTAAGCTTTTTTATTGTCACGATGTTGATATCAACCTGCATGCAAACACCCTCGGGGCTTTTATTCTAACCAGAGAAATGAAGATGCACCGTATAAATCTGATATCCATCATATGAAGGGTTTCATTTACAAGAGATGAAAAATACTGATGGTAACTGATATAAACTAAGCTGTTGAAAAAAATACACCCTCATGAGTCTGACTTTCATGCTTGCAATTATTTTAAATAGGTGTCACATTTTAAAATCAGTGCAATTGCATCTTGAAATGAAACTCTTCGTTCTGTATTTTCTTTATTTTTTCGTCTTTCCACAGTTATGACATCAAGACAAACCAGTGAGTTTTTTGCATGTAACCTTAGTTATAAAAAGCACCTAGTAGACACATAGTGGACATTGTTGTGCTAGCTCAGGGAAGAAAAAAACGAACAAAAAAAACATGTATTGTCTCTGATAGATGCTGTGGATTTAAAGAGTAAACCTCAACGTTGCAACCGGTGAATGAACCAGATTTCACTGTAATGGTTTAAAGATATTACCTGAACTCAATATTTTCCTTCGTCAGTTTTTGTCTGTACATTTAACTGTAAGATATCTCATCAATGGTTTCTCGGTTTCTCTCTCTCTCTCTCTCTCTCTCTCTCTCTCTCTCTCTCTCTCTCTCATATATGTATGCTGTGTCCTTTATAGTAATGTTTTTTGGTGTTATGAATGCATCCTGACATATTTCACATTTTTAGCTGCAATGTTTTCCCCGCTCCCCCACCCTCCTCACACCTTCGCCTCATCAGCTCCCTGCCTTTTCATGTGTAGATATTTGCCAAAATGCATACTTGCCAAACACTGCTCTGAGCTAAACACACATGAATGCAACTGAATCTACATATCAGACTTGTCATGGTGACTATAGCCATATTCTTTTCAAACACCAGAGACAGTTTACAATTTCACGTGATGTAGCATTAGTCATGTCATCTTATTTACCTCTTCTTTAAAAAAAATTTAAAAAACTTTGCTCACTTGCTACTGTACATGTATATGTTGAAGGTAATACTTGTAAAAAATTGCAGAGGTGGTTCATGCCAATAGCAACACACAGGTTTAATAAAATGAAATATGTAGCGTACAGGTGAGACAAGGGATCAGGGAACAGATTGGCTGTACTGATACGGGTAGATGGAGCATGGCGTCTGTGCTTTTAAAAATGGCTCGCATAATGAAGAGCGTCACTCTCACAAGAGTATTGTATTTTTCTAACATTTACTCAAATGCCCTGTATTTGTACTCAGCACTGATGAGTGTAATTTAACCATTTATTGCACATATTGTTACTCACTATTACAGTAATTCTCCTTCTAAATGTTTTTTTTTTTCATAACCCAATAATTACAGTGATGTTCTCGTGTGACGGTCACCTTAGCAGTATTAACTGAGAATTGTATATTACTGATATTCTTTGTTTTATGTTAAAGAAGAAAGGAAAAAATAAACTATTTCAGTACTTATACAACATTAAGGATATTGCAGAGTGGTTTGTTGAATTTTAGTGAATTGTTCTTGAGGTTAAAAGGTGATTTTATTTTTTATTTTTTGCTTGTTTTCCATTCAAATATTAACTGAATTTTAACTGAATTTACAGAAAATCTGCAAAAGAAAATTAAACTTTATGCATGTTTCCATCTGTTATGCAAATATTAGGTGTTGGGTCATTGTTACAAGCAGCTGGCTGTGCTAATTTTCCAGTTGGGCCATTAATCCATTGCAGAGGAAGAGGGCACAACGACATGATGTGATTAATAGAAAAGCAGTCAAACTTCAAATGGTGACAAAAACAAGTTTGAGTAGCTTTCGATGTTGGAAATGTGCTGTTATTACAATATAGAAAACATGATGGAAATATGTTCTATATATTCTGTTTGTTTCATGTATTAATTTGAGGATCATTACAATCATACTCATACTTTGTGGAGGAGGAGGAGGAGGTAGTCCCAGGCTATCCAACAGAAAGTCTTCATCCTGAAAGTCTTTTCTCTTGTCCAACTCCGACTCAACTCTAGACCAACTTCTGATAACGCATAAATCTCACCTTTGTGTCGCTTGTCCAAGTTTGTTTTCAAGTGAGGTCTGAGCTCATTTATGTGCTTGGTGGATATTGATGGGAAAGCACGTACAGTAGTTTGACTGTGGCGCTCACAAATGTTGCTGATGGATGTTTTAAGCCATCTGGCCTCAGGACACAGTAATGAGTATATAATGGTTTGGCACACCAAAATGAGGGGGTGAAGATGCTACGCTGGAACAAGCGTCACAAAGGTGAGATTTATGCCTTACCAGTAGTATTTACAAACTTTATTTTTCAGTTTTACAAGAGAAAATTCTTTAAATATGAGGAGAAACTGGTTGATTTGGCAAATGTACATCTTGTTAATGGCCCCACGTCTGGACCAGTGCACAGACAGAGCTTTCCCAGGGGATAGTCTGTGTACAGGACAGTCTGAAGAGATGCTACTCATTGCTCTGCACAGATCTGATTTTTTCATTTGCTTTCATCTCTTCAGTGAAAGCCTCAGTGGACTTTTCAAGTCACATTCTTCATGGACATCAAGATCTGTTCACTAAATCGGTTTCCATTGCACTTTGCAATTTTTTCTTTTAATGACACACCAAGTTTTTTAAAGCACAAATTGAAAATGTGAATAAAAACAAGTGAATGGAAAAAGCATCTATTATCCTCCCAATTTGAGTGTCCACTCCAGGCTCGGACCCAATCACTCTGCTTGCCAGTGTGAAAGATGGAAGCTCCTCAGAGGCATTTCTGCAGGGACTCCAATCTGCTTCTCCAACTCTGTGACAACAACAAGGAAACAGAATAAACAATAGAGAAGGATACCAACCACCATGTCTGTTGGAAGCAAACTCTCGTTTGGCTGCCAAAAAAAGTGTTGTCTGATGAAAACCAGAGAGAGAAAACCATTAATGAAGAATACTTATCATCAAAATAACAGCCATATTTTTATGAAACCATATAGAGAGGCTTATGAACCACATGAATAGATCTCCTTCAGCGTGAGTGCAGCAAGAGCTCAATTATCAAACTTCAAATAATTACATGTGAGCGTGCTCCAAAGAACCAACTTGTTGAAAAGTTATTGGCTGAAAGTGAACAATAAGACACATTTATGAAGTGACTCACTCCTGCTTACAGTGAAGTGTAAAAAAACAAAGAGCAGCTCTCGAATGATTACGTGATTAATCGTGCGTATGATCAGAGCCGCAACAACAAAACACTGTCTGTGGAAAAACAAAGAGAATTTTTAGTAAAAAGAGTTTAGAGTTTAGTTTTCGGAGAATTTAATTGATTTGACTGCTGAACCTTTGTATTAGCTTTAGTTAAACTTAAGAATGACTGAAGACTGAATTTTGTCCTCCATCACTTGTATTACAGTATGAGTATTGATTTAATATGGGCTTAAAAAAAACATGAACCTTATTTTGCCAATGCATATAATCATAATTCATATGTGATAATGTTTGCAGCAAACAGGCTCAAATCAAACCTCAAATCTGCAGCCAAATGAGCTTTTCTCTTGGTCTGGCTACAGGAAACCTTTGGACGTTCGAAGTCTCAGACCATCTGGTCCGCTCTACTTTCTGAACTCAAAACTGCCTTGAACTCAGTCTATGACAAACCCAGGACCTTCAGGGCACCGGTTCGATTTGAATACAGATGTCGCATATGGGAAACCAGACGGTGCCGGCTGTGTGTTTGCACTTTTGCAGTATTTTAACTTGTGAACTTTGAGCCACCAGACTGTCCCTTTATTCATTATGAACATTTAGATTTATGCATCCCATGAAAAGGTCTCTTTGACAATTAAAAGCTTCTAGGGTCTCATTTTTCACATTTTTCCAAGATGCACATTAGGTCTGACTGATAAATTATCTACAATGTGGCATGTAGAATATTTATTAGGAGTGGTTGAATTTGCTATGAAAGATATAAACTGTCTCAAAAGTGTGTACTTTTCTTACCACAGAGAGAGAGTACGGGGCATTGTTAGGCATGACATTCGGCGTTGTGTCCATTGACTGTATATAAATATGGACAACGTATCTCGACTTCCTACCGCTATGCAAAAGTGAAGCCAAAATACTTAGTTTCTGCCATCTTGCTTGTATGATGTCATTTGGAGCCAGAGTTTGTGCAGCAGAGTCGGGGATACGCCCCCTCAGCTGTCCCACTGCCTGAGACAGGCGGTCACAGCTGGCAATCATGACGTCACGCTCACTTTTTATATCATCAAATAACAAATAAAAAACAAACTAATCAAAAAAGTAGTACTTGGACAAACATCTGCATGACAAACGCAACCTAAAATGACAGAAACCATCTTTGGTGTGGGTCATTTGATTTATTTAGATTTTTTTAGGTTTGGCTCATGTCCCATCCGCTAATATGGAAGGGGTTAGGGTTTCGGGTTAGGGATTTTTTGGCTTAAATTTTGGCGAGCTGTCATGACATTCGTATTGTTATAGAGTCAATGGTCATGTCAAGATTTAAGATGATGATCTTACCCTAACCTTAAGTGCTGCCTGTGCTGAAACATAACCTTAAAAAAGCTTAAAGATCCCCTCCTGTCATGTTTTAAAACATAAAAATCCTATCCATAGTTATTTAAGTTGCATACTGGACCACGACTGGCTCCATACTAGTTGTAATGTCACAAATCCTGCTCATGGGTACACCTTCAAACCCAGATCTAAGGCGAGCACAGAGAAACTTTCCACCTTCAGCAGATGAATGTGAAAACAAACTCTACACATACATCATTCTGCACAGTGAAGCTCAAACATCCAACTGACAGAAGAAGAAGAAATACACGTAATATTGGTGTTGTTACGACTGGCAGATATTGTACTGCAAGATCAAATATTTTGGCAGAAAAAAACGTTAAATACTTGTCACTGAACATTTTACTCAAACATCCAATATTAACATTTTTATGACTTCCAAGATATGCTAAATACACAACATTTCCTCGTCATGTTGACAGAAAATGTAATTCGTGTGCCATTATCTTAAAAACACATTTACTTTGTACAACCGAGTGCAACAACATGCACATTTTTGTGGTAAATGTTTTCAACTGGTAATCTTTATATCAATGCAGCATGATTGTCTCATACAAAGATGCTTTAAAAAGACTCTTTTACAGAGGCATTCAATCTGTGCATGTTTTCACTCAGAGAACATACTTAAGGTCTGAGGGTCATTTCATTAGATTCAGATTGAAAGGTATAGAAATTACTAACAACAAAACATCATCCTTGATGACAAAAGAATTTTCTTTCTAATGGACTGAACTGCTTGACTGTGAATATCCAGGTTCCTGTAACCTTGTGCAGAGTGAGCTATCAGAGCAAATACTTTAAACCTCTATACATTTTACAGTCTTTGACATGATGACGTCCTTTAGATTCATTGATACTAATTCAATAAAACAGCATTCAGATCGGTCTCTTCTTTCAATTATAAATTAAGTGCATTTTGGACATTTTGCTCAGAAAGCTTTACTTCCTCTTTCTGGGCACATTGTGTATGCAGAAGGCTTGCTCTGATCTGATGGTCAGTCATCCTTGATTAGCATTGCTGTTTTTAAAAAGCTCTATGCATAATGCCTCCCAGTGTGCCATCAGTCACGTTATAACACTCCATGGAGAGAAAATCGAGAGCACATTTAGATAAACTCTTTAAAATGCTTTGGTGCACTCACTGCTGATGTCCAAGAGAATATTTCTTCCTCAAGCAGAGAAAAACTAAAAGTGAAATAGCTAATGTATGAATTCAGTCAGAACATCTTTCCCCTAAAACAATGAACAATCTCTGTCATCTATTGACAGTTTCATTAGCTGCCCATTACGTTTACTTTCATACCAGCATGGTTTTGACTTGAACTCTCAGTCTGGACTTGTAATTCTGGACTAATAAGCTCCTCTCTTGTCTGTGTAAATCTCCTCAATGGCCACAATGTAATGTAAAATGACCGGGAGCTAATTTAAAGTTCGACCAAAGCAGGGATTCATAACATCTAAGTGTGTCTTGATGTGCAATTATCCAAGTTCCAATTAAGCTGATTAGCACACTAAATCACAAACAAGTCCTCGACAGCCTCTCGGTTGCAGCGCTGACACAGTGTTTCATCCACTGATTAAAACAGGTTGATAATGACGACTGTGAATGAAACTATCAGAGTTTAGACAGAGGATTGAAAAGGACCGGAGAGTAAACAATGACAAAGCATAACGTGCTGCAGATCAGCAATTTGCCCTCATCTCAGTTTGTCCTGCTCTGAAATCCTCTTACTCTTTATGCAGCAGTGTGCTGGTAGGTGTAGTGAGGCATAGACAGTATAAATTAGTTTGGGGGTCTAGAAAGAGCAGGTTGATATGGTGTCGGGCTCAGCAATGAGGACCACAGTTGCGAAGCAGAAATTGTTCAGCCAGGTTTCAGCTCTAAATGATATATTAGTCTACACTGTGCAGCACTGAGGAGACTAATCCATCTTTTGAATTTGTGAAAGAGTATCCAACCGTTTTTTTTACCCCCTACTCCCCCCTCAAGTGTCGCAGACAGCATTATTAGTTTTTCACTTCACAAAGACTTATCGCAATGGCCTTTTTGTGACATATTTTTGTGCCGTTCTCCGACATGTTGAACCGGAGAGCACGGCGCCTCTGTGTGTTTACCTCAAACTTATGATGCATTTCACTGCCTGCAATATTTTCCTCAGGCACATGTTGTTTTTAAGTCTTTGTTTTATGAGACCCATGTTCAAAGTTTTGTTTCGATTAAGAGCTCAATGAAACCTTTTGAATGCAGAAGCAGTTTGAGAGAGTTAAAAGAGGACATATCATGCCTTTTGTGATTTTTCTTATACTGTTATGATGTTGGATGTTAAACTTGATCAAAGGTCCAAAGCTTGAGATGAACATCAAATGTAAAAATGCTGCCTGCAAGTCAAAACCCAGGGCGCATTGACTGTAGTCTTTGTTGCTAAGATTGTTCCATGTGTTGTTCACTCCCATATTTTGGATCAGATTCAGACGTGAACATGTACAGTTTTATTTAAGAAGTTTCCATTTGGAATAAAGAATGAGAAAAAGAATGGAAATCTTACTTCTATTATTTGTTTACGTTGCTTCTGTAGCAACTGGAAGTCGGCCGAGGAGAAGCTTCCTGAAATTGACCAATCAGAACAGAGTGGGCTCGTCCGGAGGGGGGCCTTAAAGAGACAGGAGCTAAAACGGCCTGTTAAAGACAGAGGCTGAACTGAGGGGCTGCATAAAGAGCCAGTATGTTATATATGTTATATAGATAAATAAGGACTTTTTAAAACTGTAAATAATGTAAAGATATTCCAGTAGAGCCCCAGAGTAATATAAACATGTAAACATAGAGCTAGAATTGTGCATAATACATCCCCTATGGTATCCTGTGGACTACTAGTAAAAATACGGAGGAATGTTTTTGCAAGTGGGCACACAAGAACTTTGTCTCCTAGAAATTATTATTGCATACCACTTAATTGTTTCCCTAATTATGTTGCCTTGAAAACAACGTAATCACTGGCTTGATTATGTTCACAGGCAGCTTTTTTTCTTTACTATACTTTGAGATACCTCACTGAAGTATTGGAGAGGTGATTGGGTAACACCAGAAACTCAAGTTCTCATTCTGATTAAAGTTGAATGTTGATAAACATGATATGTTTCAAGTCACTATGACTTTTTTCTGTATTAAATAAAGACCATGATCTTTCTCCAACCTTAACCAAGTGCTTCCAATGCCTAAACATAACCATAAAAGATTAATGAAGCTGTAGCAACTACAAACTGATTTAGTACTGCAAAATCAAATGTATTGGTGGAAAAAAAGTATCAATAAAAATATGTTGTTACTGAACATTTTACTCATATGGTTTCAATACTTCAGCTCAGCTCAACTTTACTGTTCTGGTTGACTCTCCGCGCTCTCATAGTGTTGTTTTCAACCACAGAAGGAAGCTGTTTTAAGAGAAAAAGCTCTAAAACCCCCACTTTGCACAACCTGCTCAGCACCAAGCAGCAAAAAATACAAAGTTAGCTGTAGACAAGCTGGTGAACATAGTGGAACATTAAGCAGCTAAGCAGCCAGATGTTTCCCTCAGGAGTTGCTGCAGAATCACAATGTAAAGTCTGTGGGCTGAGAAGGAACTCACTGGTGGGATAGGCAGGAGAAACACTACTGCATATATTCAGTAGGCCTCACAATGCAGAAGCTAGAAAATGCTTTGCACTTCAAATCTTACAAGACTGAATGGGTGCCATTTTTGGTCCAGTATCCAGCTCTTATAATACATCCATGGAGTTGATTGAGAGCAAAAACAAAGCTAAAAGCAGGCCCACTCTTAGCTTTAGGCAAATTAGGCAACAACTTAGGGTGCCATCTAGTGGAGGGGTGTCAATATAACAAGCCAATTTCACTATGCACCAGAACACCTACTGTAAGGCCTGCCCTGACTAAAAGAGAGTAAATATTAGACTTACATTCAGCAGGTGGACAGAAACACGACTCTTAATGAATGATAATGTTGCTCTGTAACCGCTGGATGTGGAAATAAACAACTGTTTGCTAAGAAGTTCAACATATCAACTTAAAAGGTGATGATATGTCAGTGTTCATGAATTGTTTCTGCCAAAAAAATCAGTTGATGCAGGATTAAGAATAAGGAACCTGGTTCAGTGAATATATTCATTTATTTACAGTAAAACACAATAGGTGCTATATTTTATTGTATATTCATCTGTTTGGTGTCAGTGATGAAATGTGGATCAAACTGAGGCAGGGTATTTAAGACAAATAAAACTGATTGGGGACTTTGGAGGTCACAGCAATAAAAAACTGAACTCTTAAGAGTCTAAATTTTGTAACAAAGATTAGACAAATCAAATATTGTGGCGTGTGTTTCTTTGGAGAATAAAGAAGATTAGAGTCATCAGAAGAGCAAAAAATGAAAGCTTACATTCGTTTTTTACTTATTTTGACAATTTGTAAAACTTGATTCCAGCTGTGCAAAAATCAGCAGGACATTAACAAACACATAAAAAAAACACCCACAGTAATGATAATTATAATAGTGAAAGAGAAGAAAGCTGACTTTATTGTTCGAGTGCATTGTGCGTGTGCGCGTGTGTGTGTGTGTGTGTGTGCGTGCGTGTTTGCGTGTGTGTGTGTGTGTGTGTGTGTGTGCGTGTGTGTGCGTCAGCGTCGGATAAAAAGAGATGGAGCACGAGGAGGTGTGAGGCTCACCATGCCAGACTGCCAGCTGCTGAGTCTCTGCTCCTCAGACCCGGAGAACATCCATCTCTCATGTTTCTGCTCAGCGCCACACTAAGCGGACGATGCGGCTGTTCACTGTCACAACTTTGCTCCTGTTGTTCTTCAGCTCAGGTATGGACACACCGCTTTCACTCTCACCACTTCCCCGGGATTTAACTCGTCTTTTTTTTATTATTTCTGGAGAGGAAGCGCAGTGACTGGTGAAGGAGAGTAAAAAGGTAAACTGGGAGGCGCGCGCTTGCTTGGATCCCATGTTGTCTTTTCTTTAACTTTCGAGCAGATTTCTGATTTTGGCTCCTTATTTTAATGATGGAAAGGCTCATATTTTGGATTTACTCACAGTAGATTAGAGTATCGGGGTGCCACACCTTTACTGTTATGACATTGTAGTCTCCAAAAGCTGCGCTACTGCGTGTCTGAAATGATCCAGGTAAGTTTTGCAGATCCAAAAAAAAAGACCCATTCTGAGATAAATCTGTCAGATTTCTCCGAAATTTTGACATGCTGTCAACAATGATTCACTATAATCGGAGAAGCAGAGTGTGGAGGAGCGTTTGTCTCTTTCTGACAAGTGTGCAGATGTTTTTACTTTATCTGTCTCCGGAAGTGATGGATGAAATATACGGATCATTGACTTGAAAAAGCCTGTAATGAAAGTCCTGCATTGAAATTTTAATTGAATAAATGTGCATTAGTTAAATCAGCAGAATATATGAAATAACTCAGGAAGATCAGCACCTTTTCAGGAGGATATAATGATTTTATTGTTATTAAGACATGAATGTGTGAGCAGCATTTTAATCTTGTGGCTGGTTCCTCATTGTAACTGCTTTATATTCTGTTGGGTAGATTAATGATAACAGTGTGTCATATTTTACAGGCTGATTATGGGTTTTGGATGAAAATTGTAAATGAAAAGTAAAAAGCTGTCAGATTAATGAAGCAGAAAGTACAATATATCCTATACTGAAAAGTGTGAAGTGAAGCTGGAGTATCAAATGGCATAAAATGATCAATTATTTTCACTTTATTTGAAGTACAACTACACATAAATTTGGCTGTACTTTATATGTTTTCTGATTGCAGTTAAATTGAATAACAGTCAAAGCCAAAGATATTGACCAGAGGTTAAACATGCAGTAAAATCACATCCTGTATTCTTGCTTTTCAATCCCAAAATCATCAGTTTGATTTTGACAATATTACATAAGAGTTGATTATTTGTACTGCTCATTCTGTACACTGTTATAATAATGAATATACTGTACATGGTGTAATTTAACCTTTATGACATTGCAGAAAATATCTTGTCCTATTGGTAAAACATGAGGGCAAAGAGGATGAATTCTAAATTAATGAATTTCTACAGTAGCAGTGGTGAAACATCAACTACTAAAGACATGATGAAATATTGCAACAACATGCTGCTGAGATAAATGTCATCAATGCACCGTATGACACCAGATTTAAAAAAAGCAGCTGAATAACTGAGCGTGGCTGTCAGAATAATGTGAAATGATTGGAAACTATGACATGAAAATTCATCAAAACCAAACTTACTTTCAAGGGGAAACATTTGCAGTAATTCCTCGTGATACCAGAGAAGATACGTGGAATATTTAAATAGATAGAGGGAGTCAGTGGAAGAAGTATTAAAATCCTTTACTGAAGTTATATGCCACAATGTAAAAATACTCTATTACAAGTAAAAGGCCTGCATGAAAAATCCTCCTTAAGTAAAAGTACTGCGGTATTATGAGTGATGTAGTATGCAGTATTACAGTAAAAGGACTGCAGTATTATGAGTGATGTAGTATGCAGTATTACAGTAAAAGTACTGCAGTATTATGAGTGATGTAGTATGCAGTATTACAGTAAAAGGACTGCAGTATTATGAGTGATGTAGTATGCAGTATTACAGTAAAAGTACTGCAGTATTATGAGTGATGTAGTATGCAGTATTACAGTAAAAGTACTGCAGTATTATGAGTGATGTAGTATGCAGTATTACAGTAAAAGGACTGCAGTATTATGAGTGATGTAGTATGCAGTATTACAGTAAAAGTACTGCAGTATTATGAGTGATGTAGTATGCAGTATTACAGTAAAAGGACTGCAGTATTATGAGTGATGTAGTATGCAGTATTACAGTAAAAGTACTGCAGTATTATGAGTGATGTAGTATGCAGTATTACAGTAAAAGTACTGCAGTATTATGAGTGATGTAGTATGCAGTATTACAGTAAAAGTACTGCAGTATTATGAGTGATGTAGTATGCAGTATTACAGTAAAAGTAGTGGTTTGGTCCCTCTGACTGATATATTATTATATATGACATCATTAGATTATTAATAGTGAAGCATCAGTGTTAGAGCAGCATGTTACTGTTGTAGCTGCTGGAGGTGGAGCTAGTTTACACTACTTTATATACAGTAATCTAGTTTAGTCCAGTGGTTCCCAACCTAGGGTTGGGGCCCCTCCAAAGGGTCAGCAGATAAATGTGAGGGGTGGTGAGATGATTAATGGGAGAGGAAAGAAGAAAAAAGTTTTTGGACTTTTTCTCTAATCTTTGATTTTTGCTGAAATATTGGATCATTTGAACATTTATTGAAATGAAACCATGTGAGAAGTTTAGAGGGGAAAATCATTATTTGGTGGAGTTGGAGAGTTCATGGAGTTTGAGTCATGTTTTGTGTAGCAGAAGATTGAAATGGTGAGCTGCCTTATTCAGTTCTCAGTGGAACAGCTGAACGAAAAGATCTTTAACTTTGAGCTCACAGTTATCCTGGGCTGAGAGAGAAGTCGCAGTGATATTTTCTCTTTCTGATTTGATTTTTATTATCAGGAATAACTTGGAGTTTAATATAAATGCAGTCAAACGAAAGATTAAAGATCTATAAGGAACAATAGCTCGATAAGAGAAACCAAATCTTAGAAACTACATTCAAATCAAAGACGATGACTATACAGAACCATGTATAAAATTAAAGTTACAGAGAAGGCAGAGGTCCATATGTGCTCAAGTAAGAGCTGGTACTTTACTACTGGCAGATATGAAAGTATTCATGAAGAGCAAAAGTTATGTGTTTTTGGTGCTGTCAGAGATGAATTCATATTCATATCATTACTCTTTGTACAGGACATGAGAAATGATTTGTTTGAAAAGATCCAATTTAAAAATCCTGATTTGCTTTGATTGTCTGAAGCTGATATGTTGAGTTTTCTCTTTAATATGGAAATTTTTGTTTTAGTGAGATTTATAAGGAGGTGGTTGGGAGCTAAGACAGAGAACACTGTTATCCATCATAACAGGACGTTTCTTCCATGTAAACTGAATGTCCCGAAATGTCCTCTCTGTTCTCTGTGGGACTGTACATCATGTTTTGTCGTGTTGCCCTCCTGGTTATTATTGATTAGTGTCTTGAACCTTTCTTGTGCTCAGCCCAGAAGTGTGCACTTGAATAAACAAATCAATCATAAATATCTGAAGTGTGACTGTGTAAGACGTCAAAAAGGTTGGAAATCTTTAACAATGTGTTGTATTTTAAAAAGCTTGTTATATTATCCATTGTGTCAAATCTTTATCTGAAGAGTAACTAAAGCTGTTTAAATAAATGTAGTGGAGTAGAAAGTACAATATTTCCGTCTGAAATGTAGTGGAGTAAATAAAGTAGCATCAAATGGAAATACTGCTATACCCACATCTGTGCAGTAGGAGCAAATAGCATCCTTTTCCCTTTTTTCTTGTTTTTGACAATATATAGTCTATTGTCCTTCAGTCATTCTGTTCTCCTGTCAGATCCGGTAATTTTTGGAAATAAGGGGCCATCACGAAGAACCGAAGATATTGCACACATAACGCCATCAGGCAGAGAAAAGATTTATTAGTCAACAGCAGATATAAACCACAATGATCATCCCTAAACAATAACATGGATGTATTATAAGAGCTGGATACTGGAGTCTTATAAGATTTGCTTGGCTGACACATATAACAAAAAATATTTTTAGCTTCCTGGTTTGCGTCGACATTATGCGACCCACTGAATATGTGCAGGACTGTCTCCCTACTGGCCCCACCCACAAGTTCCCGCTTGATCCATAGACTTTACATTGTGATGGATTTTTAAATCGCTTTTCTCGGCTCGAGTAAAGTTTTAAAAAAATACATAAAACCTCTGTGTATCAGTAATTCTTAAAGGGGAGAGTCATAATTGAGCTTGTTTGCAGTTGTTTTGTACTGTAAGCAGTGTTATAGACATCTATTTCACAGAGGTGGTCTATGGGGGAAAAACTTTCTGAGCTGCAGGGAGATTTTTTTTCCTGCAATACCGCAAGTGACCACTGGGGGAAAAGTGGCAGCAAGGCTGAGCGATGGTGCCCTATATCCTGCTCTTATTAATACATCCATGAACAGTAATGGCAGCAGGTGGAAGCTGTTCTTCTTCACAGTTTTGGCTAGATGTGAGGAACATGACGAAGAAGACAGCGCCAGTTTGTGCTGCAACTTCAACAAGAAGAAGAAAAAGACTGTGACATTGAATGCAGTTTAAGTGCCAATTTTAACTATTTTCTTTCACTTTTTAAACATTTCTGTTGACAAAACTACTAAATGCTCCTGTGTGAAACTGTTGCAAAGCTTTAGCTGAAGTTAAAGAGGGCTCAAACCACAGCAGCTATTTGTTAGCCGTCTTTTTAATAAATCAATCATGCTAATTTTGTTGTTTTGAGTAAAAGATTGAAATGAACCAGAGATGATGAGGAAGAATCCCTCTGGCTTGAATTGTTGTCAGTAACTTATTTAAATTATGTAATGATGTTATTCTACCATTTAAAGTTTATTTTTTAAAAGGTGACTACTTAAGGCCAGCCATTGAAGTCCTGTAACTTCTTATATACATCCATGATTTGATGTCATCCACCATGTTTCTGTAGCCTGGTTCTCTTTGGTACAATACAAATACAGATATAGTCATGACATGCATCTTTTATAGATATATACTGTATGTGTGTGTGTGTGTTTCAGGGCTGGCTCTGCAGATTCAGTGCTACCAGTGTGAGGAGATGACACACGACTGCTCCATGCCAGAGTTCATCGTCAACTGCACCGTGAACGTGCAGGACATGTGTCAGAAGGAGGTTCTGGTGAAGGAGGACGGTGAGTCACATCTCTCACTGTTGTTTAAAAAAGTGTAGTTTAGCTTTTTCCTGTCAGTGTATCTCAGAATTGAACAGACTCCAGTGAAATTTGGGCTCAATCCAAGAACTATGGATTATATTTTGGTGGTGATGTGGTTCTGGGATTTGATTCAGAATGTGTGTGTTTGTTTATTTTTGGCATGAAATCAATGTAAAACTGACGTGATAGGAGACTCTCCAAACACCATCTACTTGTTCACGAGCAGGATTAGTTTGTTTGTGTTGTTCCATCACAGCATCAGGGTCCATTATTGCTCAGGATATTATACTCTCTGGATCAATGGAAATATCGACATGTTTTTCTCTCAACAAAAGGATGTTTTGAACTGTAGGAGGAAGGAAACAGTTTGTATTGTCAGCGTGTGTGAAGCATCATTTCATACAAAGAGAAGAAACAAGTGAGTTCTCTGTACAATGCTGGAGACGCTCTGCTGTGAGCAGAAATCAGACTGATCGACAGACCCTTGAAGTCTTAGCTGTAGGTCTGTATTGTGAAATAGGGGTCAGTCATGGATGTGAATTATTCCATTTTCATGTGACAAAATAATGTTTCATCTCATGCTGTGTGTCCAGGCCTTTCACAAAACCTCAGATCCTGATAAATAGAGTAAATGTTTTAGCCAGCATCAGTGTGTACCAGTAAGATTTATAGGTACACACTGCATATGTTGGCCAGTAAGTCACAAGAATTGCAATACAGCAATGCCAAAGATAAGTTTGAGATTACATCAGGGCAACAGCTACACTGATGACAGGCCATTTCTTTTGTGTTGTTTCAGGGGAATTTGGCAATCTGTGGGGAGAATAGATACTACAGTTAAAAGCTGTAGTAGTAAAACAGCACTAATCAATACTTTTATAATACCCTGCTTGGAAGAACTAGTTGTGTTTAGGTTTTTTTCCCACACAAACAAGTACAATTCCCATGTTAAAATCAATAAAATGACAAGATTTTCTTCACTTTAATGTCCATTCTCAGTGTATCTGCACTGGAGGCTTCAAGTTTGTATACTGGAGCCCAAGTCAGGAGCCCAAATGAACATTAAAGCATGTTTTTCTTGCTGTAGTCATTCCTCCTGTTCATACTGACCATTAGAAGATCCCTTCATAATGTTCCTACAATGTAAGTGATGGGGGATTAAATCCACAGTCCTCCTTCTGTACAAAAAAATGTATTTAAAAGTTGATCTGAAGCTAAAATGAAGCTTCAGTCGTCCAAATGAGTCAAATCTTCATCTTCTATGTTTCAACGTTACAGTGTTTTTAGTACCAGTATTTGTGTTACTATACTTCCACCACAGCTCAACAGAGGAAACACAAAGAGGGAATTTGATGCTAAAAAGACTGTAAATGTGTCAGATATCACTTGATATGACTAACTCAGACTGCTGAAGCCTCATATAAGCTTCACATCTACTTTTAAATGACACACTGTGGATTTTGTTCTCCATCACATCCATTAAAGCACATTTGAAGGAGAACTTTTAATAGTCAGTATGAACAGGAGTGTATTGGTTTGGCACCTTTATAGTCTTCCAATCACTCAAAGCGTTTTACATGACATGCCATCATTCACACACACACACACACACACACACACACACACACACACACACACACACACACACACACACACACACACACACACACACACACACACACACACACACACACACACACACACACACACACACACACACACACACACACACACACACACACACACACACACACACACACACACACACACACACACACACACACACACACACACACACACACACACACACACACACACACACACACTGATGGAAGAGGCTGCAGCTCATCATTCAGATACACTCACACATGATTTTGCCTTCAGGAGCAATTCAGGGTTCAGTATCTTGCTCAAGGACACTACGACATGTGACATGATCAAACCCACACATCACTGTTGTTTAAGATAGCCTTGAAAAACACCTTTTAACTTCACATTTACATCACCTTTTCATGTATATGTCTGTATGTACTGTACTGATACACTGTAAAAAAAAAAAAAAAAAAAAAAAAAATTTAAAAAAAGTGTATAGTAAATTGGGAATATTTAGGCTGTACATTTCAGGTCGTAATCTAAAGTTTTACCAAACAGATGCTGTGCTCATGTCATAATTATGAGTTATCTTAATTATGAGTTTCCAACTTGTAAATAGCATTTACATCAATATCCAGGTTACAATTACAACAACAAAACTTTCAAAGGTCAGATATGTCCAACTCTGCCCGTAATAATGCAGACATGCCTGAAAATTAAACATACATGAATGCTTCACATCAACCAAAGACTTATGTTCAGTGTAATAAAACCCACATTAAATTTATATAGTGTTTTATTATCAATACAGTGTTTTAATTTTTACACGACCAGCTCTTTGCTAACCATCAAACTGTCAAAACCAAATTAGTTAATTTATTACAAATTATCTAGTTTATTACAACTAAATTAACATGTGTTTATTATTAAAGTTCTTAATCTGTCAGAACTTATCATACAAGTGAAAGGTTTTAATGTTAAATGTCTAAAAAAATTTATTTATCGAAACAATAAAACTGTTATGATTTTTATTAGTTTCTCATTATTAGTTTTCTCAAAGTGTATAGTTTTACACTGCAATTACACTGTAGTTACACAATTATACTGATAATAGTTATAATAAACTGTTCATACTGATAAAACAGAAGACTGCAGGGGATTGGATAACTGTGGACAACTCTGTTACCAAACAAAGTATTTTAGTAGTTTACTTGTGAAACTGGAGCCATTGACATCATTAACCTGACAGCTAAGAAACCAAACCTGAAAAGACATTTTGAAATCAATCATGATCAGAGATTTACACCTGACAGCTCGGATTTCATGATCTACAGCTCTAAATCTGTCTCATTTTTCCAGATTCTTACTCTCTGATTGCTTTTGTTTTGTGCACGTCTTATCTTATCCAGTAAAGATTTATACCTTCTGTGCAGCATTGCTCCAGAGAAATTCAGTGCACATCTGAAGTTCAGCTTTCATGATCTTCACCAACTTTTAAGTGCAGGTTCTTTCAGCCTTTGGGCTCGCAGGTTTTTTGACGAGCTTTGCAGTGTATTGTTGCTCTTTTATTGATGAATAATGTCTCTCTGCTGTGTTTACGGGCTTACTTGCTGCAGGTTGTTAGAACCCCAGACTCTAAAGATCTCTCCTCACGCCCGGGGGCCGGCTTCATTTTCACACCCAGCGAAAATTGGTCGTCTTTTTTTTTTTTTTTTTTTTCATTGCTGCTGCTGATGAGCAAAAGCAATAAGCTCTTGTCTTTGGAAATGTGGTTCTCCATTCAAAGACCAGTCGTGCCACACTTTAGAGTCGACAGTTCTTTAATAAGAAAATTTCCGCATGAATGCTTATGTACGTCCGAGCCTTTATCTCCCGGTGTTATCATTATTGCTCCTCTGCATGAAAAGGAGGGCTTAGAGAAACCCAACTGGCCGCACCTTATCGCTATTTGAAATGCAAAAAGATACATTCACAATCGCACTGCCCACCCACCCCGACGCAAAGTGCTCAAGTGACGAGAATAAAAATCAGTGAGGCTGTTTGATTCTTCCTAAGTATACTTGGCCTGTGATTGCCTCTGTAAGCCTGTGACTTTGCATGCAGCTCTATGAGGGTAGATGCAGGAGACGTAGAAGCGCTGAAGTGCGTCCTCAACTGGGCCATTTTCTGTCCCCTGACTCTGAGATTAGTCCTTCTGATCGTGAGGACGTTATACAATCTGTCTAGATTTGCTCCAGCTCCTCTCCAGCTGAGGAAAAACGATTGCTGGCAAAACTCTGAGATATCATTGAAAAGTGAAAATCGTCCGTCAAACATACGTCCCCATCATATGACGGCTGTTTTTTCAGCCTGGCTTCCTTTCCAAGTCGATCTTTTACTGTCATCATCATCATTATTATTCCCCTCTGATTTCATCTTGAAATGAAATGATAAAAGAGGTGTGCTTTTATCTCGCCGAGGACTCCTCTGTCTTTAAAGGAGGGATGATTGCCACGCTCCAGCAGGCCTCCTTTCATTTTAATGTCCTCTGTCCTCTAGGGGGGCACAGTGATGGACGACAGAACTGGCCTTCAGTAACCAAATTAGTGTATTAACACACAAACAAGCATGAAATTGGAGATAGCTGTAATCATCAGCTTATAATGGACTAATCATTGGTGCAATAAAGATATTTTGGTGTTTTTTCGATGTTAGATGAATATTTTAAGGCTGCACTCATCCATTTTTTTCATATACAACTGACCAAAGACGAACCCGCAGAGACCCATCACTCGCCTCTGCAGCATTTTCTCTTTCAGCTCTGTATTTACTGATTTTGTTAAGTCTCACTGCTCTCATGAACCCCGTCTCCAGCAGCAGCAGCTCTGATAATCCCACTGTGCACCACCTGATCAGCACCAAACAGCAGACGGACACAGTTAGGAGCAGATAGCTGGTGAACATCGTTTAGCAGCTAAAGAGCCTCAAGAGCTGATCGAGTCCAAAGAGCTAAAGAGAGGAGTGAGTATGCTAATGTTTTAAAGCAATATAGCTCTTTTTCACTTTATGTTTCTTGTAACACAATGAATTAAAGTATTTAGATCCTTACTGTAGCTGCTAGACTTTCTTCTTTGTCAGCTGTTTGGTGCTGGACAGGTAGAGCGCAGTGGTTTCATGAGAGCATCATTTCCATCTGCAACAGGCTGAGATCGAGGATACAAGCGGCTGGAATTGGTCTCCTATGTTGGGTGGAAGTAAATAAAACCAATACAGCAGTATGACAAGTTGTTTACTGCATATGTTTAGATATTAACTTTTTTTTAAAACTTTCCAATGTTGTTTATTCATTGGAAAGGCTTTTAACAAACGTAATTTCCCATGAACTTTAAACCATCACAACTTGACAAAAATGGTTCAGTCATGTTTAATAACAGCAGGAGAGAAAAGGCTTAAGACTGGACATGTTGAAGATAACAGAGATTAGAAGCTAAAGAGTTGGAAAACTGACTTTAGATGAGAGTTTGTGACTACTGTCAATACAGAGAAAAAAAGTTACAATGACATTAAGAACTTGTGCCAGTAAAAGTTTCATGGAAGCTTAAGTTTTTCGATGCTAAAATTGAAAAAATTATCTTTTTTGCATTTTAAAAGCCATTTAAAGTTCTAAAAGCATGCTGTAGTGATGCCAGTTTGTCTTAAAATATGCAAAGTAAAGACAAATAAAAGTACTGGTCACATGCACATGCTCGTAACTCTGTTTAGAGATGGAAGATTTTCACCTGACAGCAGCAAAAATCATAACCAACACTATCCCACAATTTATGAAGCCAATTAAAATGCACAGTTTAGTTATACGAGTGAGCACTCAGTAAAATGTGTGACAGCCTTTACAGGCAACGCTAACTTCATGATACTGTGGGCAGCTCTGTCACGCAGAACCGACTGCCTCAAAATAAATGTTTAATGGTGAACAAATGAATATGTCACAGTCGCCTTCTGCTGCTGCAGCGTCTGTCCTGCAGTTTGTCTTCACGCTGAACATGTAATTTCATCAACAACAACGTCCACAGAGGCAGCGAGCACTGGACAAATAAGCGTGATGGTTCCTCTCAGTTTCCTCTGGAAGGTTTTCAGAGACTCAAACAGTAGTGGTTGATGAGCAGCATCTTACCAGCTGAGCAGAAAGTGATGCTATGTTTGTTATGAAGTATTCTCTTAAGAGTTTAGAGTTTACTAAAGATGTGAGACTGAGCCTGAAGCTTGATTTTAACACCTGAGGAAGACTCACAGGTCTTTGCTCATAGAGACTGAGGACAATCTCCCAGGTTACGTTATTAAAACTGGGTTCAAACAATTAGCGAGTTTATCGGGAGCAGGTCTATGTTCCCTCTATTTAATAATAAAATAAAGAATTTCACCTGTCGTTCAAGCATTTTCATAGATGAAACACCTTGAGGGAACATACTGCTGAGGAAACATAGGGCCTAATTTTGATGGGAGGACAATTTCTTAGAAATGGGGGAACATAGGGCTGTGAGAACATAGGGATGACCCCAGTTTATCTCTCCTGTTATCCTCGGGTCAAAAGGTCAACAGGACAACTCAAAAATGAGGTCGTTTGACCATAATTTCCACAAAAATAACCTGTAATAAAAACCTGTAATAATGAGTTGGAATAAAGTTAGCTAAATAGGTCTAATACAGAATTGGTAATTGATCATTTATACCTTTATGCTTTATAAACATTCAAACCAAACCAGGTCAATTTTGACCCAGGAGGGTTAAAAAAAAACTTTCATTGCAGAACTAATCCAAAGTATTTACAGCGACCCTTCATTTTGGGGCGGCTACATGGAGTTCACTACAGAGGAACATGGACATAAAGCATCATTTCCAGCAAGGTGTGTCCTGGATGAAAATGTAAGGGGTGTAGGTTTGATAGCGACCGTTTTCGCCACCTTTCAAGCATCTGCCGTGCATTTAGAAATCCCCAGACTGCAGTAGGCGGAGATCTCTGATTGTTTGGTATCATATGACTACACCTGAAACTGCTGCAAACACGTTAAGACATCTTTGCTGTTTCGAGGGTCACTGGTTCAATCGCTGCAATCAAGAAGGAACATTTAATCGCTTATACAAAAAGGCCGCCAACAAAGATATTAAGCCCAATTCATGATTTACTTCTGCAGGGGAGGTGTTTTTAATCCAGTCCAGAGTGTGTATGTGAATCATTTTCACCCTCGCTTGAGCAGTAATTACACTACAGCTGCTGTTTTTCATAAAACTGGCTTCTGTAATTTAAATCCCATCTGGAGCAACGTCCTCGTATTTTAAAGTGGATCTCTGAGACGTTTTTTTTTCCTGCAGGAGGGGCTTCTTGTGAAATCTGACTTTTGTGTGAAAATGAATCTGATAGATGGAAACATGCAAACACCAACATGTCGGCCTGTTTGGGAACCAAAATGATGACAGAAAGACATAAAACTATTAGGAGAGCAAGACTCCATGAAGCTCATCAAATGTGCTGACAAATACAATTATGGACTGCTATTATTTCTCTTTTGACACCTATGTATTTGCTCACATTTTGGCAAACTGCTTCCATTAAAAGCTGACCAAATTAGCTCCTGCAGCCATGAATGTACAGACAACTATTACTGGATTACTTTGATACCGAAGAAAAAACTTTAAAATGTGATAACTTTCAGGCAAGTTATGATCTCTAAGTAGACAGAAAAGAATAAATCTTTATTGTTCACCAGAGTGGAAAATTGTCTTCAGCTCAACCAAAACATAAAGACACACGCAGCACACGATTCTCACAACACAGAGATAATGAAGCAGTCAGTATAACAACTTTCAACTTCACATTTAACTTCAATTTTTTAAAGTGTGCATCACCCAGAGTCTCACTAACACACACATACACAGGTAATAATGTTAATATTACAACAGGCCTGGAGATAATGAAGGAAACAATCTATTTGAAGCTTTATAAGTAAGAAATCAGCTCTTGCATGAACCAGAAGCCAATGCAGAGACGTCAGTACCGATGTTATATGATCCATTGTTTTTAGACCTTGTGAAGCAGCTGCTTTCTGGACTAATTGAAGACCTTTTGTTGGCGTCTAAAGTAGGCCAAAGAAAACTTCATTCCAGAAGTCTTTTCTAGATGTTATGAAGGCATGTATGAGGATTTCAGCATGTGAATTTAATACAATGGGGTGTATTTGGGCTATTTTATGAAGGTGGAAGAAGGCAGTTTGTGTGATAAGTGGCTCAAATGAAAGCGATGGATTAAATGCTACTCTGAGACTCCTAACTGGACGGGTCTGAGAAACTGTGCAGCCATCAAGATTAATGAAAAAGTCTGTAAACAAACAAGTACAGAGACAACATGGAGGTCACATCACACATTAAAAACAGTTCAGTCATTTCTGCGGCTTCGATCTAATCAGTCATTTTGCAGGGTTAAGAGTACTGATGGCACTCAGGATGAAGGACTTCTTAAATACATTTATAGTTGAGGGACTTTACAGAGCCTCTCGGAGCGCAAGGGCTAAAAATTAGCTGAAAGGAGGATGAGAGATCTCTGCCAGATACTCCTCACTTTCTTTCTCATCCTTTCCATAAAAAAGTTGAATAAAAGATTTTTTGGGAAGGTTTGCCAAATATTCTGCTGGCTATTAGTAAAATCCCAGAGAGTTTACTCTTAGATCTACAATTCAAGTGACCTCGCCAAGTCTGAGGTAGCTGTCAGCACTGAAAATATACTCTGTATTTGCAGAGAAGCTCACCTGGAAGTCAAGAACTGTACCAAGATATTTAAAGCTTTCCACAGATTCAACATGTTTTCCGTCATGTTAAACCGGCTGTATTTTTAAATCTCATTTTGTAAAGATAATTATTTAGTTTTAGCCACATTGATCTTCAGCTTTCTAAAGTGGCACTATGTTTGAGGAGCTTTAGTGTGGGATAGATAGGCAGCTTCACCTAAAGGGTTTGTTTTCTATAGGAGGCCAACCAAAGTCACGTCTTCTGCATTTTTAAACAATCTAAAATACTTCTCATTGATTATAAATTAATTTGTAAAAAGTAAGAATAGCACATAAGACGTAGTTATGGAAGTTAATTTGCATCGTACATCAGCGATAATGATATCCTCAGTAAGTCAGGAAGTCACACTGAATGATAAATATGTGTTTCATGTCTGTGTGTTAAGCTTTGATTGAGTAATGACTCCGAGTTCACCTCACTCAGTATCTTTGCTCACTTTCACTTCTCCTGTGATCCTCTGAGGAGGCTTTCAGCTTTGTTTTGATGGCAAAAATAGTTAAAATCAGACACACATGACAAGACAATGTAAAAAGGAAACAAGGTAAAGAAGAAATGATGTAAAGAAGAGACAACGTAAAGAATAAAAAACAAAAAGAGAAAAACATTATAACGAGGAAACGACATAAAGAAGAAATAACGTAAAGAGGACACAACGTAAAGATGAAACAACGTAAAAAAGAAACAACGTAAAAAAGAAACAATGTGAAGAAAAAAACAACGTAACGAAACAACATAAGGAATAAACTATGTAAAGAAGAAGAAACAACGTATAGATAAAACAAGAGGAAACAACGTAAAGAAGAAACAACATGAAGAAAAAACTATATAATGAAACATCATAAGGAAGAAACGATGTAAAGAAGAAACAACGTATAGATAAAACAAGAGGAAAAAATGCAAAAAAGAAAAAGATGGTGCGAAAAACAAACTTCAGGTGTTCTTGTGGAACAGGAACAAAAAAAAAAACTAAAAAAAACAAGGATTCCTGCTCCATGTGAGTGCCCAAAGTTTGTTTTTCCCTCCATGTGATAACCCTCTTCTTCAAGAGGACCTGTATTTTCTTGACTTTTATAGGATAAAGAGCACACTGCTACTCTTCTTGCCAAGAAAAAGATGGCGACTGAATATATTTTGTGGAGTCTGAGGAAGAGTCACTGGTGGAAGTCTCATTAAATTTGCTTCTAAGCGAGTTTAAAGTGTGCAGACCTTCATCTTTCTTCTTTTTTAAAATAGTTAAACTCTCATCTGAGACTTTGAGTTAAATTACAGAGGAGCACAGTGAATATTTCATTCCCCACCTCCCCCCTCTGTAATATGAATCCAGTCCAAAAGGGGCTCCAGATGAAATCAGGCTCAGGAGGACCGGAGAGGTGATGAGGTTTTATATTGACCCTGTTGATGGAGAGATTCTCCACATTTGGTCTGAGCGTCCGGGACACGCTGCGCTTCCTGTGAGACCGGGATGAGAGCAGGATGAAGACGAGATGAGGCTGCGGCAGTGTCTCTTCGATTTCATGGCTTATCTAAATTAGCTTTTGCAATTCACAGAAGTTAATTTACTGTATCAGGCAGAAAGGAAATGAGAATGTGATTAGTCACAGTAGTTTTCATTCATCCGGTTAAATGGAGGGACTATGCACGACGGCTGAAGTTTGTTTAAGTGTGTGTGATTTTTTTTTTTTAATGTTTATGTAAAGAAATGTTTTATGGACTTTAGCTTTGGTAGCTGAAGGCCTTTTAAAAAGAAAAATCACAGTTACAGGTTTGTTTTAAAAAGTTCAGAGTTGTTTCAGAGCTGACGAGCTTTAATTCACTGAACTCCTCGACTTTAAATCGTTTGGCAGCTGTGAGTAGAGGTGAGTCGAGTGGCCATAAACTGTACTCCAGTAAAAGCAGTCATCTAAATAACTACTGGAAAAAACTACTTCAATAGTGAGTGACTGTGAGTGTTGTTTTGTTTCCCTCAATTAACAATAAAGACATGAACACACACACCTTAAAAGGGCTGCTATTTTTAATATTTATTCATCTGATGATTATTTTAATCAATTTGGTCTATATATATATAGTCCTGACAAACTGTTGGAAACTGTCTGAAAACACTAAACAGATCAGAGCAGCTCGTCTGACAAGCAAAGAACAAACCTAATCTATTATAGTCTCCAAAGGAACAAAGAAATTATCTCTGATTGGTCAAATATGTCAAACTATATCACTACAGCCAATGGCAAACAGCCACATAGAAATACATTTACATATATATATATTTATTACCCAAAACTTAACCACTTCATTTCCCTTTCCAAGACCTCAAACCTTCACCTTATCTGGCTATAAGTTACCATCAGACCCCTTAATGTAGTCAATGACAGCATTCCTCAGGACACACACACTTACAGATTTAAGGCAGCAGTCATACATCCACACATCTCAAAACTCAGAACTTCTATGTTATCCTTAAATGGACCAAGGCAAGAAAACTCAATAGCAAAGAGCACATTTCACAAGATAGCACAGTTACCAGGCAAAAACAGTGTATAATCATATATTAAAATGATGAACTCAATCATTTGCTGCTTCTTTAATCTTACAGTACCAACCAAGAGATGTCCAGTTTACTATCAAAAGGCCAAAAAATGAATCAAAGTGATCTATCAATTATCAAAATAGTTGCAAATATATTTTCTGTTGATCGATGCAGCTCTGCGCCTTATAGTCTGTTATGAAATGTCACATCATCATTTCCTGATTAGATAATTAGTCTAATATTAAAATATTGAATGGTCCCAGTATGTCTCACTTTATTACAATGTAATCTATGGCATTGCAACTTCCTAAATACTGTCTTCTGTCGTATTGTATTGATGTAGAAAGGTTTGGACTAAAGAGACGCTCCAGTGCTGTCACTGAACTTTTACTTCTTGACGAAATCTGGGCTTTTATCACCAGAAATTCTCACTATTCATTTTTATCGTCCCTGCTGACCATTTATCTTGTTGACATCTTTATGTCGGCTCACATAAAAGCTGCCATCTAATTTCACTGCTTAGTCAAGTTTGATTTACAGGGATAATAAACCTGATCGAGAAGACCGAAACACGTCCACCAAACTGTGGGTGATACACGACTCGATCTAAGAAACAGACGACTTTTTTCCTTGTTTCAAGGACAGTGCAGTCAGCTGTTGGGATCATTTTAATGTTGGGCATTGAGATTAAATTTGGATCATTAGCTTATGTTTAAGGTCAATTTATGTCCGATAAAGGCACAAGGTTAGGAAGAGATGTCACTGGATGTTACGTGTGTGTGAAGCATGCTAACATCAGCTATTCTGTCATTTGATCATAAACAAGATATCACAACAATAGAGATCAATAAACAACATTTAAACAAACCAACACATGTAGATTCACACTGATTAAACTAAGTAGTCCTGTGCTTTAGCCATGTGCCATATGCTATGCTAGGCTAGGCTAAGCTATGTCCGGTTGCTGCATTATGTTACAACAAGGTACAAAAGACCTGCTGTGTTGTACAGTACTGTAAATATAACGACTGTAATTTCAAGTCTGGGGCTTTGACATAGTCTATATTGCATGAAGTCATCTGAATGATGAAGGAGACTTTGACAGCAGACATCAACTCCAACCATTAACGGACGGGTTCACAATTTTTCAAGCCTGTCTTAAGAACAGTCAGGAGCTCAAATGAACATTAAAGCATGTTTTGCTGTAATCATTCCTCCTGTTCATACTGACCATTAGAAGATCCCTTCATAATGCACTTACAATGTAAGTGATGGAGGACAAAATCCACAGTCCTCTTTCAGTAAAAAAAAATTAATTAATTAAAGTCCAGATAAAGAGATGAGATGAGATAACTGTCTGTATTGTGATGTATTTCCAAGTGGATAGACAGGCGGGCGTTACATAATGAATATTAGCTCGTCTGAATGAATCAAATCTTCATCTTCTATGATTCAACATTACAGTGTTTTTAGTACCAAAGTCTTTTGTTAATATACTTCCACCACAGCTCAACAGGGAAACACTAAAAGGGAATTTAATGTTAAATATGAATGTAAACTTCACATCTACTTTTAAATGACTGTGTGGAAACACTGTGGATTTTGTCCTCCATCACTTTACATTGAAAGCCCATTTTAATAGTTTTAGTCAGTGTGAGCAGCCAAATGCTTGTGTTGACTCTCTGACAGCTTTTGCTTGATTTATTTGATTTAACATCTTATTTAGAAGAGTAATCAAAGGTTCTCCAGACACTTGGACATGTTGAAGCAGCCAACATCAGATTTCTCTCAGTCCTCCAAAGACGAGAGATTTTACTCTTGTCCTCATAAATCTACTAAACAGCATAATTTATGATTGAAGAGTTGAACTTTAAAATTACCACTAAAAAATTAAATTAACTCTGTCATCAAGGGCTTCAAACGAGAGTCTCCCTGTTGAATTCACACAATACTGGTGCATCTAAAATATAGACATCATGTTTTAGACTGTATGATGTCTGAGTGTTTTTGTTGTAGTAATGAATCACATATTTGACACTTAACATCTTCAGGGGTGTCATAAATTGGAGGAGTTGTTTGTGGCAGAGTTAAATACAAATAACAACATACAGAAAAGCAACTTCTGTTCCAAAATCATATTAAAAAAATGTACTCCTCCCATCAAAAGTGTATTTTTCCTCTGGTTCCTTCAGTTGGATGTTTTAAGCTTCGCTGTGCAGGATGATATATGAGCAGAGTCTGACAGTATAAAGCTGTTTTTATTTCACTTTCATCTGCTGAAGAAGGAAAGTTTCTTCATGTCTTCGGGGGAATCTTTAATGATTTCTAAAACCATCCAATCCCTAGCAGTTGAATGGGGGCAACACTGTGAATATCATCATCTAATTTGGCAGTTTTACACTTGAAAAATAACACTTTGACTTTGTCTTTTCAACCTTTTTGATCAATTAATTTAAAAAAAAAAAGAATTGTATAATTTAACTTCAGGGCAATAACACAGAACGAGGAGATGCTGCGTGTGGTATCAGAGCGGAGTCTGCTCCACTTAAATCTTCTGACAGCGGTTCAGCGGCAGCAGGACTGAGATGTCTGAGCTCAGTTTTCACACTTTCATCTTTGTATTTAAAGTGTTGCTCTGTCTCAACACATTTATCTGCCGGGACAGCTCCGGTTTATTTGTGGACACACTGTGAACGTAATATTTCACTTTGGCTGGTACATTGTCATTTTCTTTACCATTTATAAGAGTTTTCTGGAGTGTAAAATAGACACTGAAATTCATATTTTTTAACACATAGAGCTGAAGTATTTTAACAGCCAATGATATGAAGTTCATTCAGACTGTCTGATATTTAGCAATTACGAATATTATGTTAAAAATACACATGAACTATTAGTGATCAATTATTAGGGCAATAAACAAATGGAAATAATGTAATTACACTCCCTCTGTGTGACAAACTTTCTCAATTTACAGTAACACTGACTAACATTTGAAGTGAGAAATACGCGATGGAATAGTATAATCTAGATCCATATTTAATCAGCACTGCCTAGTTTGACAGTTGGATCTGAGTTTCGTGATTTCCCCCCTCAACGTTATTGAGTAAATGACGCACATGTTTGTTTTGGTCTGAGATGTTGGAGCTTTAGTGCGACATCTAGTGGCTGAATATTGTGTATTGCAACTTTAATATTATTATCCAGCCAGCATGTCCATGTGGGCCCCATAAGGGTTAAATCTGGGCTGCAATATGGGTCCCAAGTGGGTTTGTCCGCAGTTTCCGTGGTGGCCCCACCTGTGTTTGCCAATATGGGCTTCAAGTGGTTTCTGACTGGGTTTCAGGTAGGGCCCAACTGGGTGAGTTACACATGTGGGGCCCATGTTACTGAAACCATGTGGGACCCGCAAAATTTGCCCAGTTCAAGCCCATGCCCACTCAGTACCCCCGTAGCCTGCATTTAACCCATATGGGGCCCACGTGGACATGCTGCCTGCATACTAACAACTGTGCATTTCCTACTGTGACAAGTGAACTTGTCTGCTGTGATAAAGGTCTACTGTGGAGCTGGAAGCTTTTTACATGTGTCCAGTTACTCTGCTAAATGTGATTTTAAATCCCCACAAATTGGCTGTTTAAGAGACAGTTTACACAGTTGTTCTAATTAGTTAACTCCAGGCAAGCTGTGTAAACTGGTCCTGCTTATTTTGTAGTGTTTTGTTGTTTTGTTTTGTGTTTTTTACTTTTAATAAAGCTGCAGTAGGAGGACCAATTTCAGACACACCTGGTTCCCGAAATAAAAATCTCATCAATTATTCTCATAGACAATAACTCACAGTTGGAGCTCTTCCACTACTTTAAACTTTCCCAATTAAGGTATCAGCACAAACAGTGAACAACTGTGTTGGAAATTATCTTTTTTATTTAAAAATTAAAAAAAGTCACAAGAAAGTACAACACTAACTTCGAGGCAGAAGTTAATTACGACTCCCAAGGTGTATTTCAGCAAGAAACATCCAATAACAAAGCTTAAAATTATGTTATGTGCGCAACTAATGCAAATCAAAATGAATAAGATTATTAGATTGAGCAAACTGCAAACTGAAAACAATCTGCAGCTAAATTTTGGGTCAATTGTGGGTGAATTAAACCACAATGGTGCTGTGTTTTATTGTAACAATGAAGCATTTGAATTCATCATCTCTCTGATTCACACCTCTGACTGGCTTTGGCAGCAGAGGCCATCCGCCAAAATGGTGAAAAAGACACGATTTCTGAGAGAGGAAAATAAAATTATTAACTGTTAACTTTAATCTATGATCGAACATCGGCTGAAAGAGTCTCGAACACACCTGAATGTGTCTCTTCTTGTTTAGGATACTGTTGAAAGGAAAAACTGAATAATACAGAAAGGACAAAAACCACCCGCGGCTCCTCTCGCTTCACAGCTCTGTAACAACACTGACAGCGTATGAAAGCTGTTTAAAGCCGCTGTGCAGTCATGAAGAACAAACACAGGTGAATTCAATTATTTTGGCTGATGAACTGTTCAGGAGTGTTTGTTTCGTGTGCTGACTGTCCCTGAAAACAACAACAATATGTGAGTCTGTGTGTCTTTATAAAGTCTGAACATGAGGAACAGACTGTAGTGACACAATATTGTAAGAAAGGAAAGAAAAAGAAAGACGTTTTCAAAATTGACACATTATTGAGGACAGATTGAAGGTTGAATCAGTCTTCTTATCAGACGAAGTGATTGAGATGTGCTGATCTGAACCTCTATTTATCAGCTTCCTTAAAGGTTCCTGACAGGTGTTTCAAATTGAAAGTAATTGGCATCAGTCTGCTGCATTACTCCTCACCCTTCTTTCCTCTGAGCGGTGACTGCTGAACTCTAAAAGACATGAAACACTGTTTTAAGCCTCAAGCTGCACTGAGACTGCGTGCTGTTAGCTCTTCATTTGCTAAAAGCTGCACTGAGAAAAATAATATGCTTCAATTCTTCCAGTCAAGTTATGTGGCTAGTTACTGTTAATGTCACCGACTTTACATACTGTGCAGATGATGAAGATGAATAGTTTTATTTTAATGTCCCATCTCTCAAGGAATTATTCAGACACATTAATCAACAACAACTCTGGCATTTAAACCTATCACACATCGAAATCATCCAAACATGAATATAAACAGCTTACAAATGACATTCTTTAATTATCTGTCATTTTGCTGTTTTGGTTTATTCTGTACACACATCTATTGCATATCTGTCCATCCTGGAAGAAGGATCCCTCCTCTGTTGCTCTGCCTGAGGAAATTTAAGTTTACATTTTTTGGGGAAGTTTTTCCTTATTTGAATCGAGGGTTTAATGATAGAGGATGTACAGAATCTAAAGCCCTGTTTGGCAAATTTTGTGATATTGAGATATATAAATAAACGCTGACTTGACTATTAAGCCATTTTCTAAATGGAGGTAAAGTAAATGAATCTAGCCAAGAAATTACATTTACATGATACTAAATATAAACAATGAAATGTTAACATAGTTGGAAGTTCTCAAAATGTTTATATTGAACATATGAGTGACAACATGGTTAAAACAAAAAAACGTCCTGCTTGGTGTTTTTTCCAATATGAAGTCAGCCCTTGATCATCTGACCAATCAGAACGCACCAAAAACAGCCTACAAAAGCGGCTATAGGAGATATCCAACAATAGAACTATAAGTAATATACACACATAGCCCCGTAAGCACAAAACACAATGTTCATGTCCAAAAAATCTACATTTATACATCCATTAAACTGTACATCTGATCCTGTTTATAGACAAATGCTGTGTCTCAAATCATATACCTGTGTTAGTACACTGTGTACTTAGTAGTGTAGTATAGTGTGTAGTATGCAAATTTCGGCAGGTTAGTGGAGCCAAATCATTACAGACTGCTAAATGAACCCAGTAAACCTACTGATATATGACAACAGTATAGTGGTGCTTAGTGCATTAAAAAACACATAATATATATATAATTTACATTTGTATAACGCTGCGATGTTCACCGTAGTTAAAACGTCCATTTCCTGTTTCTTCCTGTTTGAGAAGTGTTCCCTCCCCTTCTGCTACGGAGCCAAGATGGCGACCATTGAGGGTGAGAAGTGTCCATAGTTACACACTCAACTTTTTTGACCATTATGAGTGCACCATCTGGTTATTCATAGTGCACTGCATGTTTCCATACATACATAGATTTGAGACACAGCAAAATAGTAAATGAGGATTTTATCTATCATACCTTATTTTTCTCCCCCCTTCCCAACACTTCCAGTGTGCAGTGAAACAGCGACTGAGCTGTGGTGTAGTCAGAGTGGAAATCACTAAAATCTTCAGCTCAACTGTAACAATAGAAAGCAATTAAACTTTCCATTGTGCTTGAAGCAGCCGACTCATTTTGACTTGCAGGGGGCATTTTTTCATACGCTCACCTCACATCTGAAATTATAAAAGGATTTTTTTTTTTTTAAACAGAAAATCACAAAAAACAGCATGTGTTCTCTTTTAAAGTGCGTTCACTATAAAAAATGTCAATACATTCAACAGCTGAAGGCTGACTATGTTCGAGAGCAGCCTTACACTTGACTTCCGTTTCAAAGTTTCTGTGTGAATCAATGAATGAGAATAAAGAGTTTGAACTGGAGTTTGTTTGCTCTGCTGAAGGCGAGGCACATTAACAGATTTGGTCGGTAAGTGATTGTTTGAGTTGAGAGGAGCCATCAGATCTGTATTCTCCGTTGGCGACACTTTTACTACTCCTCATTTTTCCACTGACTAGCCGTATTATCGCCTCTTGCCATTTTCCAATTACTGCTCGAGATAAAAAACCAACAGATTACATGACCAATTATGAAAGCCAAGTAGGATATTCTTACTTTCAGTTATTTCATATACTTGTTCCACAGTCTTCATAATGTTAACGGACATTTTTAAGGGTCTGAACAGAAAACATCAGAGATCCATTGAAACAGTTAAAATAAGAGGTGTAAACACAGTGTGAGTCCAGTTTTAATCTACAGACTTTTGCAGCATCTCTCTCTCTCTTCTCTTCTGGGATCCCCTGCTGATGCGTCATTGGTTTAGGCGGTAGAGCAGGTTGTTCACTAATTGCAAGGTTGTCCAAAACATGAAGTTAACATATGTAGAAATGCCCCCTGCAAGTCAAAAGTCAAGGCTTAAACCTTCCTCTGAACATGACAAGCTTGGGATGTTTCGTAGCCTTCGTTGCTAAGGCTGTTGCTAGGGTTGTTCTATGTTAACCACTCATATTTTGAAACAGATTCGGGCTCGGACATGTACGGGTGTATTTGAGAAGTTTCGATTTTGGTTTCTTGACGTAGCCTCTGGAGCTGCTGGAAGGGGGGCGGGGCTTAAAGAGACAGGAGCTAAAACAGCCTTTTACAGACAGAGGCTGAACTGAGGGGCTGCATAAGGAGCCAGTATAAGATAAATAAACTGTAAATCATTCAAAGATATTCCAGTAGAGCTCCAGAACATAAATATACAGCTTTAAATATGCATGTTTCGTCCTCTTTAATGTATACAGGTACATGCTGATGTGTGGATATTTATTAATATGATATGTTTGGATATGCTTCAGACTTTTAAGTGTTGGTATATATCCGATCCATAGATGCTTACTGACAACACACCTGTAATATTATGATTTATTTATTTCCTCTCTCTTTTGAATGACAGTTATTTATATTTTTGATTATCAGACTTATCACTATTGCACATAAAACACTTTAAACATGATTAATTCGGCGTGTGAAACCAGCATGAACGTTGTCGATGAATTCAAATAATGTACCCCTCCTTGGTAATTGAAATGGTCACAGCTGAGGGAAAATTGATGCTTTCCAGGAGAGATTTGAAAATGGAAAGCAGTCACTGGAAATGGTTTTTAATCAAATGTAGTCCTGATAATGTTTCTTTGAACAAACTACACAGAAAGTCACATTTATTCTTTCACAGATTGAGTGTAAATACCACAAAGTCTAATCAGAGTCAGAGGAGAAAACGTCCAATCATAAATTACACATTCACAAAAACTTCGCTTTGAGATTTTTTCTTCATGGCCACAGATGGATCCTCAATAAATCAATTGAAAGCGTTATATTACACAAGAGGTTCACAAATGAATGGGGAACAAGTTATAGATTAACTTCTAAATAATAAATAGCTAGGTATAGCGGCTGAATCAAGGATTGTGTAATGAGGTTACCTGAGAACAGACTGATTATCTGTTATCTTCATTTATGTTATCAGCCTACCTATAATCTGTTGCCCTGTTTTTCCCAGGCTGTAACTATGCAACTATGCTGTGTTGGTTTATTCTGTACACACATCTATTGCATTTATGTCCATCTTGGAAGAGGAATCCCTCATCTGTTTTTTCCTGTTAAAGTTTTTTTGGGGGGGGGAGTTCTTAGTTTTTTCTTATTTGAATCAAGGTTTAAGGATAGAGGATGTTCAGAACTTAAAGCCCCATTTGGCAAATTTTGTGATTTGTGACTCGACTATCAAGCAAATGTCTAAATGGAGGGAAAGTAAATGAGTCTAGACAAAGAAATGACATTTATATGACACTAAATATAAACAGGGAAATGTTAATTAACCATTTAGGAAGTCACAAAATGTTTATACTGAACATATGAGTGACAACATAGTTAAAACGAAAATGCAAATTTTCCAATACAAAGGCAGCACTGACAACACCGCTGCTGTCCATTGATACCCTGCCGTACTGATCACCTGATCAATCAGAACGCATCAGAAACGGGCGTAGTCGTACCTCTCCGTCCCCACCTCTGATGTTTTGTCTTGCACTACAATCACCGCTGATAGAAACGGCAGCATTATTACACTTTTTATGGTTATATTGAGGCGTCGGCAGCTCTTGATTACAGCGAGGGAAAGTTTGTGGCCTTAATTTAATATAGAAGAAAAAGCTGCAGCGACTTGAAGCACAACATGTTTAACCTTCGTGTCGTCCTCCCGGGTCAAATTGACCCCGTCTGTTTTGACTGTTACTTCATTCCTCTCTCCCTCCTTCTCTCTCTCTTTCCTCCCCATTACCTTCCTTCTTTCCTTCCTTCCTCCCTTCCTCTTTTCCTGTCTCCCTCCCTCCTTCCTTCCTTTCCTCCCTTCCTTTCTCCCTTCTTCCCTCCCTCCTTTTCTGTTTCTTTCCTCCCCATTACCTTCCTTCTTTCCTCTGTCCTTCTTTCCTTCCTTCCTCCCTTCCTCATTGCCTTTCTCCCTCCCTCTTACTTTTCTTCCTCCCTTCCTTTCTCCCACCTTCCCTTCCTTCCTCCCTCCCTTCCTTCTTCCTCCCTTCCTTCCTTCCTTCCTCCCTCCTTTCCTTCCTTCTTCCTTCTTCCTCCCTCCCTTCCTCCCTTCCTTCCTTCTTCCTTCCTCCCTCCTTTCCTTCCTCCCTTGACTGAAGGACAACAGGAGGGTTAACAACGTTTAAAAAGAAACCACACCAGTAACCACAAGCAGAACTATGAATGTTGTACTTCAATTATTTAAAAATAATAATAATCCAGGCAGTGATTTGGCAGCACATGTGGAAAATAATTGAATAGTATAGAAGTGTAATTTCTACTGTAGGAGGAAAGGCTGCTGAGATGAGCTACAATCCTCAGTCCAGACTTCAAACACCTGAGGCCAAACTTCTGAATCACCAGTCGTGAAACACATCGGCTGCTCAGGAATAAGTGCACAGTGTTAGAGACGGAGGAGCTGTGGGATAAAACCAGCTGCTTTACAGTCCACACAGTAAACCACTGAACTGTACGGCTGGTTTCACTGCAGTGGACCTGAAGTTAAGTTTTATCTATAAACTTCTTCTGGATGTAAAAAAGGGGAAACACTCCCACTGAGATCAGCAGTTATTTCCATTTTATATATTATACTAGCTGCTCAATCCATTTCATTTCATTCCTGTGACTATAAACTTATATTTACATAGTTCTTATATGCAGAAATGGTCATATTTGCTTGCTTACATGCTTTCTTTCCATATTGTTTATCCATACAAGCCTATTTTTCAGTTTTTGATTTTCCTCACCTCTCAGGTTGATCTATTGGACTATTAATATTGTCCTTATTAATATTTTTTTCTTTTAATCTATTTATCTCTTGTTTTTTTTCTTTTATTTATCTATTTATCTTGTGGTTTTTGTTTTATTTGTGTATTTATCTCATATTTTTCTTTTATTCATCCGTTTATCTTGTGTTTTTTTTCATTAATATATCTATTTATATTGTGTTTCTTTTTTATTTATCTATTTAATTTGTGTTTTTTTCTTTTATTTATCTACTTATCTTGTGTTTTTCTTTAATATAGCTATGTATCTTGTGTTTCTTTTTTATTCATCTTTTTAATTTGTGTTTTTTCTTTTATCTTGTTTTTTCTTTTAATTTATTTTGTTTTTTTCTTTAATTTATCTTTTTAACTTATGTTTCTTTTTTATTAATCTATTTATTTAGTGTTTTTTCTTTTATTTATCTATTTATCTTGTGGTTTCTATATACTGTACTAATTTTAAACTTAGAATATATACTTAGAAGACACATCCAATCATCTGACTGTCAAGGACTGTTCTTCATTAATAGCATCATCACTTCATCAACAATAAGATTTTTTTTATTTTGTTCAATTTCATTTTTCTTTACAGTGTTTTATTACATGTTGTATGTGGTTGTAGTTTCCCTCGTTCATGGACTGATTATACACTGATACAATTTTATGCAAATTCTTTAAGAGACTCTCGAGTGTTTTACAGAGACAACAGTGTTAGGACTGTTAACGGAGCATTAGTCCGATGATATGGAGATGCTGAAAATCAAGTTTCCCATTAAGCTTTGATCCTCTTGTTGAAAGAGTAGATCATATTTATCCTCAATTACAGGCAACCATCTCACAATTTCTCTCATTGTTCTCTCTCTCTCTCTCTTTCTCACACACACACACACACACACACACACACACACACACACACACACACACACACACACACACAAAACCTCTAATCCTTTCATTATGAGCCTAATGCACCAATTTATGTGCTTTATTCCAGGGATACACTACCGTAAGTCCTGCGCCTCGTCAGGAGCTTGTCTCATCGCCTCTTCGGGCTACCAGCAGTTCTGCACCGGCAAGCTCAACTCAGTGTGCATCACCTGCTGCAACACGCCGCTGTGTAACGGACCACGCCAGAAGAAACGACCCCAACCGTCTGCTGCCATTACCCTGACCCAGCCACAGCTCCCCGTGTTCTCCTTCTTCATCCTCCTCCTGCTCGCCTTTGGCCTGTGCTGACAGACCTTCACACATGGAGATGAAAGGAAATGTTGCACCTCTAACAGTAAAAGAAGACCAGAACTGGAACTGTATTGACTGAGACAGTGAAGAGAATGCATACTTTGAAATGTGATGGAGCTTTGTATAGTATTGTCTTCAAGCTTGTTTCCAAATGTGAAAAAAAAACCAACAATTCTGCACTGTGAAGTTTTATCATCACGTTGTGTCACAAATATCACAAATATGATTGTGGTGCAGCAGCAGCAGGAGGAGTCAGGTGAGGTGAGCTGGAGGACACTGCTGTGGATGAAACATCTGTATTTTTGTTGAGTCTTTATTTACTTATACTGTAAAGTCCAATGAGACATATCGCAGGGAAGAATTCATCATTTATTCTCTGAGCCTTAGAAAAATATCCCCAGAATGATTTGCTCTGTATGAATACCATTACGTGGAACAATCAACAGTTGTATGAGCATTTATAAACTGACAAAAGATGTATGATAATGATAATGTATGATATGTTTAAAAGAAAAAGTGCAATCTGGATAAAGAAAATCAAAGCAGAGATTATATATTAAAGCCACCTACAGCTAAACACCACCTCACATCTGCATCTTTTCCTCCACTAGTTCTGTAACGGCTTTGGCAGTCTGTTCACAAATGTTATAGATAAAGCTTGTTATAATACACGCAACCTCTTTGAAACCACGTTTTTGCAACCATCCAATAACTGAAATCAATACAGATTGCATTGAGCAGGAAGGATATTAGTGCAGTAAGCATGTGATGAGATGAGGGGCATCTAGAGTGGGTTGACCAACGCCAACGCCAACATTTTAGGAGTTTTGCACTGTGGCCACTTTAAACTTTATGACACTGAAAGAAGCTCTGAAGTTGTCCTTTTAGATATGAAATGATTAGGGAACCAGGTGTTGGATGTACATATTTCCAAACAGGCGATGTGTTAAAAAAGTTGTGTTGTGTAATATTCAGTTAAAAAAAGGTCTGCTTTGCTGATTTGAGCGGTTAATATTGACGTTTTTAAAGTGACTTGATCTTAAAGGTACTCTGTGGAGATTTTTTTACATATATTTTCAGACCTGCTTTTCTTACATCCATGTCTACATTAGGTAGCAGTCCTCGCCCATCTTTGCTGATGTATTCCTGCATTTTTTGCTTCATTGCCATGACCGTCGTTGCTATGATGTCACACAGTTTACATACAGACAGCTGAATACAGTGTTCAAAGATGGTCCTGGTTAGTGTTACTCTTAGTCGTTTCCAAACCTCAACTTAATTTGCTCTGGTCCAAATCAGTTGATGTTTCTTTTCTCACAGGTAAGTGAACCAAAACACTGCAGGGACCGTTTACCTCAACGCCTCATAGCAGGGTCGGATCACTGATGTCATTATATGAAAATTCAGTTTATTCTTAAGCTGTAAAATATCATGCCTCCATTACATATCTTGGTTATGTATATATTTTGTTTATATAACATTATCAGCCAATAAATTAAGTCATTCATTAAAATGTCCTATTATCGGTTTAAAAATCCAGTCAGGCTCTAGTGTCCAATATCTTCTTTAAGACAACAACATTTAGTGCAATACTCCTTTATTTTTTACATTCATCAACATATTAAACTCACATACATGACTGCTGGCTTCCTGCTGGCTCTCCATACACATAAAACTGTTTTAAATGTCTCTTAAAGACTTTTTATTGGACCTTAAGGAAAGTTTTATTCATTATTTCACAGATGTTTCTTGTGTCACTCAAACAAGGTTTCTGGGGCGTCTTAATATTTCTGTTACATACAAAACCTTCACATTATTACCATGTAGTCCCTCTAGTGGTCACAAACTCCACTGGGTACCTTTAACTTTCACTTGAGCTTCACGTTTAACTGAATATTTGAGCTTTTGTATAATCATGTTCTGAAAGTGTCCCTCTGAAAAGTCCCATCGAGCTTTCTCTATCGTGCCAAATTGTCAGCTGAGCGTGATTTGTCATGGAAATTTCTAACCTAACTCTTTGTACTGTGTGTACTGTGTATAAGGAATATCTCTATATTTGTTGCAGATGGCACAGCACAAGCGTCCTTGGGAAAAAAAATCTATTTCCGCCATGTTTGTTTTACTGTTTACTGTGTGGCATTAAATTGTACAGCACATTATACTTCAGTCTCTGATGATGCGTCTGTCTTTCCTTTGTGAGATAATTCAGTTTCTTCTGTCAGGCTGAGAGAATTTGAAGCCACTCCTGAGTCACTTTGACTCTGAAACGTTGTGAAGGTGGGAGGAGTTGTATCTTTTGCGATGGTGGATTGGTCGTTCCGGCCGCGACGCAACGACTTAAACAGCAAGGGTCGGAGGGAGCGTGCAGACCCAGCGGGGGTGCTCCTCACAGTCCGCTTGTTGACATGTTCGATGGTGAGGCGACACCGCAGCACCTGGATAAAAACCTCCCTAAACTGCCGGGAGGACAGGTTGTAAAGGAATGGGTTGATGACCGAGCTGAGATAGAAGAAGCTGTCGGCCACAGGATGGAGGGCGATGTAGCTCCGGAAGAAGACAGTAGTCCACTTGGATTTGGGCACGGCGGCCAACATGAGACGACGGATCTGGTTGGGAAGCCAGCACACCATCAAGGATCCTACGATGAGACCTGAGGAGGAAGAGTCAAAAAGAAAGTCAGAAACACAAATGATTAAAAGAAAGTCAACAAAAAACTATGTTTGATATTTGAGGACATACACCTGTTTGCTTTGCTGCCAAGAGTTACATAAGAGGATTAATATTCAGGTTTCCACATTCAATACAAAGCCAGGACCAACAGCTTATCTTAGCACAAAGATGGGAACCATGGATGTATTATAAGAACTGGAGTCCAGACACAAACATGACACCTCATTTACTCAAAGTCCAAAGCTTGAAGGATCCTGTCAAAAGTTTTCTGATATAAGCTGGCAGGCTACCAGTGGTCTAGATACAAGTCGTGGACAGACAGTGTTTAATGTGCTGAAGCTGAGCAGCTAATTAAAACCAGCTAGCTGACATTAGCATTGCACTTTTCCCGGGTGAATGTTTGTCAGATGACTTTTGAAAGTTAGATAAAGGTTAGATAAGAAGTAGACTTTAGCAGGAAAGATAAATGTGGGTTGTTGTTCAGAGTCAGTGGCTCTTGCATAGCAGGATGCAATCAGGCTCAGTGTGAGGACATACGGGGGTCGTCGTTTCCTGTCAGTTGGTTGTGCTCTCTGTTTTGATACTGTTCCTGCGACTTTTTTTCTGGATTTACTGGCTATTGGACTTGGATTTTGGACTTTGGACTATTACTGACACCCATGGTTTAACCTCTGCCTGGTAAGAGTTTACGCTTTTGTAACAGACTGAAGGAACGAGAAAAGAGCCGGCTGCGGGCTGGTTAGCTAGCTACTAGCTAACAGCTGATCGGGAAAACAGCTAACTGTGCTATCAGCTGACGCCGGCAAAAGATATCTAAAGAAGGAATAAGGATACGGACACAGTGGATGAAAGCTATTTGGATGACGGAAAACAATTTGTAGATGAAAAAATTAACTAGAAATCCCACATCAAGTACGTACAACAAAAAGTCGAGAGAGACCACTGCAGTTTTAAACAGAGCAAGATCCTAAAGCACTTCACACTGTGTATAGTTTTATACACTAGTGAATTAATTGTTATAAAGTTTTTTTTTAAAAACCCATGTGAGGACATTATTTATTTCAAAAGCTACTTCCTGTTCAAAGACAATGCTTAGTTTTTGTATTTATCAGGTTTTACTAATCCCAACTATCTAGGAGAGATTAAATGCATACAAAACAAAAGCTCACATCTCAGATAATGAAAAACGTTTAGGTTTTTGTGTAAGTTATTTGTTCTTATTTATTTATGTATAGGTTATGTGTTTATTTGTGTATATGTATTAGCTACTGGATACATGAATTCCCCAATCAGGATGAAAATAATGTATATCTATCTATCTATCTATCTATCTATCTATCTATCTATCTATCTATCTATCTATCTATCTATCTATCTATCTATCGTAAAGTTAAAAGGCTGTTTAGTATCAGCTGCAAAGCCAATTTTGGGCAAAAGGTAACAAAATCTATACAAAATCAGCACCTCTCAATAAGAAATATGTCATATCTCATTAGTTTAATCTGTTGTGTCACAGAGGGTTATGTGATGGACTATTTCCTGGTTTTACTCCCACACCTGAGAGTACACACTGTGCTACATTTTGTTTACAATCGATTCACAAAAGAGAAACACGGCTCATCGACCTCCAGGACACAGGATGGCGCCTGTGACTGCTGAGTCCGCCCACTGATTAATCTGCCATTTTTCTTAGTCTCTGTAAGGAATAACATATCCTCCTTCTATAACATGTTTTTTATCTGTTTCCCCCTGCAGTGTTTTTAATGGGAATAATGCTGTGACTAATAATCCTTTCAACATTCACACAATTATCTGGATTGAGACTTCATTTCCTGCTGAGGAACACAGATAAACACATTTATTTATAATTATTCATGTCATTAAAAACTTTCTTCACAAAGAGTCAAATGTGGGTGGTAAAAATCTCTCTCAGTTTGTTTTAAAGTAGACACGTTTTACTTTACTGGTGTGTATGAGGAGTTACAGGCACCTGTGTGAAGACTTTGGCTCAGGTGTTTCTGCTGTGATTCTCACTTCATACTAATCTGAAGCGTCAGCAAGCTGTGACCCCTTCAGGCCATGTCTGAGTTTGTGCTTTTTTTTTTTTTTTAGAGATGCAGGAGACAGTATGCAGTAGTAAACACTGAGGACAGCAGAGACACGTCCTCAGTATTTTTGTGGGAAAATCGAGAATTTTCACAACATGAAGTGCACTTACATGAGAGGTTTTGAAAGGACAAAACAACACTTTTTTGGATTGAATTGGCTCCATTGTAATGTCTCAAAATTGCATTAGAGAGGTGTGAATGCTGACTGTGTCGACAACAAAAAGCTTTCCATGCAGCACAACACTGAAACCTTTAGAAAAAAGAGATGTGCTTAATTTTTTATCAGGTAGTAGTGGTAGTGAAAAAAAAGTTGCAGGTCAGAATTGATATATTTTATTTAGGTATTTTTCTCTTTGTCTAGGTAGAGCTTCCAAAAGTGTCCTCCCAAAGTAAAAAGGAGAGGATCAGTTTTTTTTTTTTTTACTAAAACAACATACAGTATGTTAATGTTCACATAACAGAAGTCCTACTGAGTAATTATGACAAAGGAGGAAATCAGATGATGTTCTCTACTTGAAATATAAACTTCTCATTCATAATTCTTCATAAACTAACTAACATGTCAGGAGTAACGTTAAACTTTCCATAATACCGTGATAATAATTCGACTCGGTGGCGAATCCCAGGGGAGTAAACTGCCGATCACAGCTGTCAATCAACGCCTAGACAGCAGACATCAAAGCTAGTAGAAGTTTTCAAATCTTATTAACGGAGTAATAAATCCTAAAATGACAGCCAACACATTTATTAGAGGTCCTGAATTTAGAGATTGAGACCATAATAATATTTCAGGAGAAAAGTTGCAGCTTTTTGAATGGGAGCCTATTTGAGCCAGCATGTAGTGGCGGCAGTGGTTTGGCCCGGTTTATAATTGGTTTATACTGCAGCCTCCACTAATGGGTGCCTACAGGAGGAGTTACAGTTGTTGAAAAATACCAAACACTTATATCTGACAACAACTACATTATAGTGTGTTTTAAATTATAACATTTTAATATACTGCTTATTAATACTGAATTTTAGGCCTCAAACCAAAATGTAGCTGATGAAAGGCACAAACAAGTAATACCAGTTATAACTGTATTTGTATAGTGGTTTTCAAAACAATGATTGCTTCAGAGAAGAAAGGAACATCAAAAGATTATAATAAATAAAACAAAGGGTAAAAAATTGTCAATTACGTATTTTGTTGTTTAATTTGGCAGAAATGTTGGATGTTCCAGTTTCCCACTGTGTGCTAAAACACTCATTTTTCACAAAGCACTGCAGCCACATGTCAGGTCTCAACATGTGCAAACACAGCCTCACTGTGGGGTCAAAGGTCGGCCCATCAGCCCGCCGCCCTTTACCAACTAGAAAACATCAACCATCAACCATCACCACGGCGATGCAGGTTGTTGCTTAGCAGGGTCACTCGCAGCCGCCTCACCATCACAGATTTAGTTTTGGCCCTCTGGCCTTTAAATAATACAAACAAGAGCTAACGTCCGTCTTTGTCGACACGTCTACACTGCTCCAACGTGAGACAAAAATAATCTTTCACCTCTTTGTAATCTGACATGAAAACAGTCGACTGAGTATGTATTTATCTGTAATAATATGATACCATATACTGTTCATGATCATATTAGTACATCTGGTGTTGGCAAGGCAAGTTTTATTATATGTTATTATTATTATTTGTATATGTTCATGCACAAGGACATTCAAAGTGCTTTACATAGTGCAAAAGAGTATGAGAGCAGGAATAAGAACAATACAACTAAAAAACAAGGCTAAAAAAAGGGAGTAAAAGTGGTAGAGCAGTAAAATACAATTAGAAAAAAAGTTTTAAAAAGGTAAAGCTTTATGATTTAATTAAGTGCAAACAGATTGAGTTTAGATTTAAATGTTGTCAGCATTGTCTGTAATCTGAGATTTTCAGGGAGTTTCTTGCAGATGTGAGGAGTGTAGAAACTAAAAGCAGCTTCACTGTGTTTAACTTTAGACAACAAGTAGACCAGAAGCAGCTGAACTGAGAGCTCTGTGAGCTTCATACTGTATGAAAAGATCTTATGAGCCATTTATGGACAAACAATGTAGTGATTCGAGGTCTGGTGTATATATGATCTGATGTTTTAGTCTTTGTTAGGACTCAAGAAGCAGCGTTCTGGATCAATTGAACCTGTCCAGGAGACAAAAAGTCCATTACAGTAATCCAGCCTGCTAGAGACAAAAGCATGAATCAGTTTCTCCAAATCTTCACTAAATAATCTAATAAATCTGTGAAGAAACATATGTATCAAGATGGCATTGTGGATGGTTGCCTTTGTGTTGCACTCTTTAGTATTTCTTCTGTTTTGTTTTGTTTTATTTTATTTTTATTTGTGTGGTCTTCAGTACTCCCTTTCATTTTATTCGCCAGGGAAAAACTGTTGAATATTCGACAGTTCAGTCCACAGACGTTTTCAAAAGATCTTCACACAAACTGAAACTTTTTCCAGAGATCTTAGTAGGAGGAGCAGCAACTCTCAAAATCAGAAAGACTTGATTGAGCCTGAGGGGAATTGGGTCAATGTTACAGTTGCTCGAACTCTAGAAGAGAAATATATATAAACAGAGAGAAACAAAATAAAGATTATGAAAAAAGTTGTACATCATATGACAATATATAACAACACTAAAAATAATAAGGTTAAAATGAGGCCTGTAAATGTGTTAATGAGCAAGAAAAGTAAATAATAAATTAGATAAATAAGTCAGTATTAATGCAGTATATAGTACACAGTTGAATTATTGCACATCATTTTGCTGTTAAGCCATTATCGCACAGTTTAAAATATAAATAATAATAAATGATGGGGTTATGAAGCTGCTGACGGGGTGAAATAAGTCCAAAGGGCCAGTCTATTGATTCAGAACATCTGACACTCAGAGGGAGCAGTTGAAAAGTTAGTTTGATGGCCGCAGGCAGGAATGACTTCCTGTGGTGCTCTTTGGTGCATCTCTGTGAAAAGAGTGGACTGAATTCACTCCTGTCCTTAACCAGCATGTCAGAGTCCAGCTTCACCACCACAACGACACTGGCCTCGCTAATCCGTTTGTTGAGTCTGTTGGCATCCGCTACCCTCAACCTGCTGCACCGATACACAAACAGCAAACAGGAGAACACAGACCGCCACAGACTTATACAACATAATCAGCATTGTCATCTAGCTGATATTGGAGGACCTCAGCCTCCTCAGAAAGTAGAGACGGCTCTGGCCCCTTCTACTATATTTTAACCTTCACACACTGTTCATATTCAGACCTTTCACAGTAACCCCTCGTACTTCACGAATACCTCGTCATCAGTCACAGATAAACAGCAAGATTAATCTTTAATGAAGCTTTCAGAGAGTAGAGAGAGTTTATTCTTAAGGTTTTTACACACAAAAAATGTGTAAATGTGAAAAATGGAACAGGATTTTTTGAATAAATATGGGCCAAACAATCTACAATCTACAATCAGCTGCACACTAATGTTTTTAGGAAGTTGGAATATTTCCATTTTTGATATTCTGGATCACATTAGGAAAGGTCATCAAATGTCAGGCTGAAATTAAAAGTATTAGGTTGTTTTTTTATTGCTTTTAAATGTAAAAATGGCACATCCTTCACAATGTTCACAGCGACCGCCTGGATCAGTGGGCATCTTTATGGGGGTTGGAAGAGATGCAAGAGAGGGAAGAATGCTAGAGTGCTGGTTAAGTCTGAACAACGCTCCAATCATTACATCTGGCAAACGTCTGCTCTCTTTCCAACAAAATGAATGAACTGCTGCTCATCAACAGAACAAAAAAGGGGAAATTTCTGGATCTGCTGCCCTATGTTTCATTGGATCGTGCCTTGGTAAATCATCCATGACAGTATTTATCATATCCAACACCACCAAGAGGACTGCTTAATGGCGTTAACAAGGAAAACAAAGGGAGGTGGAATCAGCTTCTTGGTGGAATCGACCTTTTTACCTGTTACTATGGAGATATGTTGTATATGAATGCATTGGCTCATTGTCTTTTATTATCTTTTACTCACTGCTGTGTTCTCTACTCTAAAGTGAATTGGTTATCCTGTGTCACTGGTAATGTGTTCATCCACAAAACCATTCTGGGCAAAATTCCCTCTTTCTTATCTTCTCTTTTAAAAATGGAAACAAGGAGGTCACAATCTTCACTCTGTGGACATTTTGCAATTTGTTGTTCTCAAAGTAAGAACTGGATTGGAAAAGAAAGCTTTAAGGTTTTCGTTAACTGTGTTGCTGCTGTAAAAGAGATTCTTGATCTCAATGGGACTAACCTGGTTAAATAAATAAATAGAATAAATAAACGTGTGTGCACAGGTGTCACAGTGTTATAAATATGGACCCATCACCTGGAGAGTATTTTCATCATCCGCAAACCGTTTTATTCACCGCAGGCGTTTCTCTTCTTTATTCTGCTCGGTGTTTGCATCCCACCTTACAACACCTGGTGGACCAGATAACCAGCATGTAGCATCATCATACTGACTCCCTTCCTTCTTATTACTTATGGGGATTTTAACAGAGCAAACCTCAGCCAAAAAAAACACCAATACACAGACCCACCAGGGAATACATTTCCCACCAGGTATATAAACACACTGAACCACCGCTACTATATCAACATAATATCAAAGGATGCATATTGCTCTGTTCCCCGTGCAGCTTTGGGACTCTCTGATCACTGTCTGGTTCATCTTCTCTCAGCTTACAGGCAGAAAATAAAATGTGCAAAGCCTAAAACTGTGAAGAGATGGACCAGTGAGTCAAAGCTGGAGCTACAGGTCTGCTTTGACGGCTTGGATTAGAGTGTTTTTTGAGGCTGCATCTACAGACCAGGACCAACTTACTGACACTTTGACATCTCACATCAGCTTTTGTGATGACGTGTAAAACTTTCTTCACCTTCAATTACAGAATTACACCTTCAATGGTCCAGAACAAAACTCAGGCAGCTTTGGCAGACCAAGGTGGAGACCTACAGAAGTGGGGACTGGATCCTGTGCAAGCAGCCCAGGAACACAATGACATAAGGGATCAGAGTAGCAACGAGGAGTTACTAATGAAGAGCCTCCTGTGTCAGCTCTTTCAGAGACAGATGATCAGGAAGGCACCAGGACCAGACAGCGTGTCATCTTCCTGTCTGAAAGTCCGATCGGCTGGCTCCCATCTTCACACAGATCTTCAACAGATCGTTGGAGTTGTGTGAAATGCTTCAAATGCTCCACTATCATCCCGGTCTCCAAGAAACCCTGAAAGAGTCCAACACCCTGACCACTATGGTCAAGAGACTGGTGTTGACTGACATGAAGGTCATCATAGGCCCTCTGCTGGACCTCCTGCAGTTTGCTGAACGGGCAAACAGTGAATAACGCAGTCAACATGAGACTACACTACATGTTGAATCCCCAGGGATGTATGCAATGACCCTGTTGGTGGACTTCAGCTCAGCATTCAAAAGCTTCATCCCAGAAATCCTCCTAACCAACGTAACCCAGCTCACTGTGCCGGCCTCCACCTGTCTTTCGAGTCTCCTTCTGCTTCAAACACTCCACTATCATCCCGGTCCCCAAGAAACCCTCCATCACTGGACTGAATGACTGCAGGTCTGTCATCCTTGGGTCTGTGGGCATAAAGTCCTTGAAGAGACTGGTGTTGACCCACGTGAAGGATATCACAGGCCCCTGCTGGACCCCCAGGATGATGCAGTCAACATGGGACTGCGCTACATCTTGAATCCTCAGGGATGGACATGAAGATCCTGTTCATGGACTTAAACTCAACGTTCAACACCATCATCCCAGAAATCCTCCTCACCAACGTAACCCAGCTTACTTTGGCGGCCTCCACCTGGCAGTGGATCACAAACTTCCTGACAGACAGGAAGCAGCAGGTGAAGCTGGAGAAAATAACATCCAGCATCCAAACAGTCACTACAGGGGCCCCTCAGAGGTGTGTGCTCTCCCCACTAATCTTCTCCGTCTACACAAACGACTGCACCTCAGGAGACCCGTCTGTTCAGCTACTCATCGGCCTAATCTGAGATAGTGGTGAGTCTGCATGCAGATGGGTGTTTGAACATCTGGCCCTGTGGTTTGGTCACAACAATCAGTTAAAAATGCCCAAAACTGTGGATATGACAGTCGCGATGAGGAGGAACCATGCATCACTGCCCCCCTCTCACCATACTGAACACCATTGTCTCAGCTCCCTCTGGTTTATTGGGTCCATCTCCCAAAACCTGAGGTGGAAGTCATCAAAAAGGCCCAGCGGCAACTACACCAAACTGCCTCAGGAGCTGCTGATCCGGTTTTTACTCATACTACAGTCATTCAGCCTGTTTTCTGCACATCCATCACTGTCTGGTTTGGACTGGCCACCAAATAGGACACGAAAAGACTAGAAAACGCCATTGGTACCGACCCTGTACATGTTCCAGACCAAGGAAACAGGCACGGAAAATCACTTGCACTCTGCATTTAGAAGAAGCTACATGGAGCCGTCAAAAAGGAATAAAATATTCACACACACACACACACACACACACGTAAAACCACAGTAACATAAATCGCACACTGACAATATACCAGAGTGTGCTACAGAAAACTGTCCTAAAGCTCTATATAAAAGTTTGAAGTGCTTTTTGTGCTATAAGATAAAAGGAGCAGATGTGATGAAATGAAAACTCACACAATAAGGAGAAGACTGTCTGTCACACAGGAGCGATAAAAAACTCAAACAGAATAAAACAAAAAATACACAGATATATTGTATACAAGCAGTGTTGAATTGGATAAAACGTTGTGGATGATTACTGCGGCGTAGAGTGGACAGACCTTCATCGCTGTTAACGACAGATTCGACTCAATGTTTGACGGAACAATAAAGACGGACAAAGTGTTGAAGTTGAGATGAAAACAAGGCGTAAGAGGGAGAAGAGAACAAAATGGGGAAAGGAAAAACAAGTCTGGAATACAAATGCACTTCACAGGAGAGAAAACAGAAGAGGAATGAATAAACAGAGACAAAATGTTCGAGATGAAAACTACTTTAATCAATGTTGCCATGCTTCAGTTTTCCTGAAGGTTGGATATATAATTAAAGCTACTCTGATAATTGGATGAGTCTTTGTTTGTCAGTGTGTCTAAATGTATTCTCCTCATGACCTTTTGAAAAACCCGCACACACTTTTCGGTAAGCCGGGCCGATCCCAAGTTTACAGCTTCATAAGCAATTCCTGTAATTAAATATGAACTGTCATTTTTAATATATAGGTCTAACAGCTGGTAATATTCAGTCTAGCATTTTAACCATAACAACCCTTCAAAATCCAACAAAAAAACCCTGTAGTTTGGATAAAAACATCCTGCCAAACACCAGCCTCTTCTGTTGAGTATTTAATGGAGTACGACAGGCTGCGTAATGCTTTCATTAAATGCTTTCATGCTTTTTAAGGGCCATTTACAGCTGGAACAGAAGCTTGTGTCAAAAAGGTGTCAACATTAAAATGTTATTGAGCGTTTTATAGAAAATATGAAAACAGGTGCCGAACTACCCATCACCGCGCTTTTGTCTTGTGACTTGCTCAACAAACTTTTTATTATTCATTTTCTCTAAAAATCTGACATTTATATTCACACGTTACAATCAAATCAATCTTCACCTGGTTCGATGACATGATCGCAATACTGCGTTCCAGCATTTAAACACTAAATTATTTCTGGACTGTAAACTTAGTCACGTTGCTTTTTGTTGGCATTAGAGATTTGTTGTATTTACTGTTTCTACTTCATACAACATTTACCGTTTTTATTATCTACTGTGATGAAACATACATGGGTCAGTGACAAATAAAGGTTTGCAAGATAAGAAATTCAAAAATAACTAACCAAAAGTAAGACTGAATGCTCCTGAAAATGTCAAATGGTGTAACCACAAAAGAATGATACATATTAAATATTGTATCCGCCTAAAGTGTGTTTAAGTGGACTTATACTAATAATGACTTCATTTAAAAAAAAATATAAAAAGTTATAACGTAAGATCATGCAAAACTTAGTTTATTTAGTGTTTTTAAACAAGTTGAATTATTTGGTAAAAAGTTTCTATGGTTACACCACTTAGACATTTTTGCCATAATCCTCTAATATATTCTCTCAAAATGGATTAGAAGCAAAAATTTGATTCTGGGTCCATAAAAAAAGAATGTGTGCAAGTTATTCATACGTTTATTTTCACATTTTAACCTCTTTAAATTTGACTAAACCACATGGACACAAAAAACCATCATTGACCCACATACTGCCGACCATTTCCATTACAGTCATTATCGCAGTACGGTTTTTAAAAAGACCCCTTGAACACAGAAGAGCTCTCCTGTCGACCAGCACATAAACCACATGAAAAAACAGGTGGCAACGTCATGGTTACGTTAGTAAAAGTGATTGTGGTTCTTTCACAACAATAAAAACCCCAAAAATATAAGAGAAGTAGACAGTCAACTGCATTTAAAGCAATTTCTAATCAGCTGTCTTGATCTCTAAACAACCAACCTGCTTTTCTTTGTGGTGTTTTTGTTGTGCACCCCATCAGCAGGGCTCATCAAAACACAGTTCATTATTCAGTTTGTTTGATTCCATTAAATTTCCCTGTTTGTTTGAACTGGGCTAAGAGTGAGAAGGACAGATAAACTCCAGATTATTTAATTAAGGGTCACTTGAGATATTGTTGTTCTTTGCAGTGAACATTTGTCCAGTTATTTAAGTGCCTCGTTCATCACGCATTCGCTATTGGAAAAGCAAACAGAAGTAAAAGTTGTAGTAAAAAGTGCTGAGAGTGTTTGTTAAATGAGCAGATTGTTTTATGATTGTTTCTCGGGCTGGTTTTTACTGGTTTAGTTATCAAACATTTCAAATTTCAACTGGTTATGTGTCAGTTTCTCAATGAAGGAACAGATCTGTGTTTTAGGCATTAAGCTTCCATGTCTATCACATTATCTTGCAGTCCACTTAGCTCAGTAGCATAATGGCTCTTTCTTTGTTTGCATTTGGCCTGATGGCTTTTAAAGCTTTCTTGAATCTACTTCCCTGAGCATGCTTTTCTGTCAACACCTGTCCTGCATCAGTCTCGTTAGCCCTGCTCTGCTCCCTGTGTCTTCCCCAGCTAATCAGCTCTTGTGTCTCGCCACCTGTTCCTTGTTGTTTCATTAGTTAATTTTGAATTTAAGTCAAATTCAGTTTTGTTGGATCCTCTGTTTGTTCAGTCTTTGTCTATGCGAGCTTTGTTGTTGACTATAATAAAGACCTTATTCTCCTGCATTTGGATCCACCTGCTCTACTCCAACCTAACAATTTAAATAAGTTTACTATATAATGTTTCAGAAACATTTGATTATTGTGATAGTACCATTTACCATTGATATTTTTGGCCACAATAGTAAAGGCATGAAAATCTGACCCCTGGCACATTCCCTATTTGGCATATGATGTTAGCACATGTTGTATTTGTGTATAAAAGCTGCTTTTTTATGCTTTAAACTAGCTTGTATGTGTCTGTCAGCCCCTTTAATATAAGTGTTTTTCTCCATTCTCTATTCCCATTTCAAACGTTTCTTTAAACAATGTCCTCAATATAGCTTACGGACATTCAGCCTCGCTGCCCAATTTGTGCCCAGACATCACTCGTGACATTGCAGAAAACAAAAATCCCCTTCAACCCAAAAGCATTTTCACCATTATAAAAGAGAGATGTATATAAAACAAGAGGCAGGACATCTTGAATTGCAAATAAGGTCAATTATGACTTTGTATTATGAATTTTTGGAATGGGCGCAAAGGTTTTATATTTGTAAAAGTTTTCTTGAGCCTAGTAAAGTGATTTTAAGACCTCTTATATCATCCTGATGTAAAGTCTGTAGGCTAAGCAGGAACTTTCAGACTGGGACTGATGGAGAAACACTACTAAACATATTCAATGGGCAGCACACGCCAAAATAAACCTGGAAGCTAAAAACATTTTTGGTGCCAGTCGAGCAATTTTATTTCCATCTTTTGAGTCCAGTATCCACTTCTTAAAATTAATCCATTTGGAGGTAGCAAACAGAATTTAAGTATTTAGTTACCCTTTTCAAAATGTCACTGATTGGACAAATATGGATGCTATAATTGAAGGTAAGACCATTTAATTTCCAGCAGGAAGCTTTGTGCTGCTGTTTCGAACACACTGTGGGAGGACAATGCATTTTAGTGTTGTGGCTCTGGCATTTTATAACCTTGCATTAGTAGACTCAAGAGGATGCACCATCATTAAAGGTCAAGTTTTACAGCTGTATTTTTTTATTTTTAAAATTGTAATGTGTTTTTTATGTTAGCATCAAATTACTCCTGGATGTAAAACTGGCTGTTCCTACTGCTGCTCTACACTGCTTTTAGCTTCTTTTTAGCCTCATTATTTTGGTTCTACAGCCCAGGTGCAGGCTCACTTTTTGGGCCTCACCATTCCTAGAAGCTGTGTATCATTTGCAATACTGCGAGTGAAAAGTTGAGCTAAAAAGTTTTTTTTTCTTCTCAGGAGCTGAAAATAAAACCAGAGTGAATATTTGAGATGCATTTGTCACGTGTCCAGAAACATAACTTCAAGGGAAATATAGTTTATCGCTGTGTTTGCTGGGTGTAAAAAGGCAAAGTTTGCTAAGAATCGAGCGTTAATATCTATATAAGCTGACAGTATGTTGCCTGTGTTTATTTTGGACACTTTCTGCCTTCTAGCAAGGCTGACTGCCCAAATGCCACAAACCCTCAGGGGCCCACAGTGCCCCAGGTTTATTGTGTGCTCATTTTAATGACTTCCCCTAACACTGAGATGGCTTCTTCCACTTGTTTTTTTTTTTCCAATAGTATTCAGCCCAAAGAAATGCAGTAAATCCTTGCATAAAAAAAGCTTGAACCAGCAAATGTTTGGCCTTTTTTTTCTTGTCCTAATTTGCCAGTCTGCAATTTGAGCCGTCGATGCAGAATTTGGTGGTCAAAGGTCAAGTTTTAGAAAATGTTTAATTGGGTAAAATTATGTTTTATATACCAAAGGTCTACTTCACTGTGAGCTCATAGCAGTTTGCAAAACTTAAAACTGAGGAAAAGTTAAAAATGTGATGATTCTCAGGCAAGTTCTGGACTTATAGGGAGCATTTTTTTATTTATGTCTAAGCAGATTTACTGATGTTAATAAGTGATGGACATCAGAGACAATAATATACTAAAAAGTCTAAGTCGCACTAAATCTAAAACAATGTTAATCTGAAACTGTTGGCCTTAATTGAGCTGTGTCACAGCCACTGCAGCAGCTCTAACTGCTGACCATTGTTGATCAGCAGCCAAACTACAATAACTTGGAGTTAATTCAAATTAAAACCAACTAATTGAACTGATTATTGAAATTTTGTTTGATAATATTTAATTTTTGCCCTGGACTCCACCTCTGCCTGCAGATAGTTAGCCATCACAGCTTTTTAAGCAGTTTTCTACACTTTAAGCCTAACTGATGAAAACTTGCCATCCCTATCCTGCCGTAGGAATTATCAATATCGCACACTCCACTGATCCAGCTTAAATTAAACTTGGAGGGATGATACATTTTGACAGTTTGTTCTGGCGTTTTAAAATTGTTCAAAGTCTAAAATTTTTAATAAGCCACTGAAAATGAGGCATGATGCAGCTTGTTACTGACTTATGATTTATTTTACTTTATTATTAGCGGTATCGCTGTGATCAAGGCAGCACATCATGTATGAAATGGCAATATCTCTCTTTCAGATGGACTTTTTTCTCAGTTCAGTTCTACCTTTCACGTCAGCTCGTTGCACAGTCTAAGCATTCATCTGGAAAATTACCACTGAGTCAGCACAGATCAGTAAACGTCCCCACAAAGTTGTGAAAGTGTTTTGATTTTCACATTTGGGGTGTGTGTGAAGCACTCGCATATTGTTGATACATTTCTTTAATTTCTAACATTATTATCATTATAATTATCCCATTCTTGTCATGCTGAATGCATCTGCCTCCATAACTGCAATCCAAGTTTGACAGCATCATCACACACACACACACATACACACACACACACACACACACACACACACACACACACACACACACACACTCCGCCACAGGCAAAAAACATAACTGTCTGCTAATTAGAAAGCAATTAAACCAGATTATTGGAACAATTAATTCCCTGTCTTTGCTGTAATTAGAGCGTGTTTGATTGAGCTTCTCAGTTACTTGGTGCAGCACACAGTAGAGAGCAGGGTGAGTTGAGCCACTGTTTCAAGTCAACATAATTTACATTGATAGCATCACCAGAGGAAAACAAACCAAAGAAGGCCTTAAAGTGGATTTAACTATACATTTATAATAATAACACATCTAATGAAAGTGTGTAATGTTAGAGGAGTCTCTTGTAGTGATGAACCTACAGAGAATTATCAGAGATTCTGCAGCTCCAGAGCTTCATAGTGAGTTACAGCTCATTGTTTGGCTGTCCGGCTGCAATTTTACAGTTTTGGTTCACTCTCAGCGCTCTCATAGTGTCGTTTTCACATCAGGCAGCTGGTTTCAAAGTAAAAGCTCTAAATGGTTAATTTATGGTGGGAGCATGATCTGACCTCAAGCTTTGAATGCTGGGATGTGGAAATCAACAGTTTCTAGCAGCTGTATGGAAAGTGATCCAAAAGTGAGATCTGACTATGAACATTTTTGATATTTGGCAGATAGGATCTTCTTCAGGGACTTTTTCCTGTGTTTTGGTTTGAGTGAATATTCCCTTGTGGTTTTTTGTGATGCATTTTGATTCACTTGGATTTTTAACAACCTTACGAACTAATTTGGACGAGAGTAAATAGACTATAACTTTAAAAATGCCCTAATCTCTCGACCTTGTAGGTGGAAGTCATGAAGTTATTGGAGATTTGGTAAACTAATATATTATTACACTGATAAATCTTTGATGAAATATATTTTATTGTCCCTTTTGGAGCTCCCTTGAACTCAAGTTTTGCTGACACCGTTTTATACTGAAGAAGCTGACCACAAATAGGTCAATCTCTGCCTCGTATTAGGATGAATATTCAGCAGTTCAAGCAGCGACTCTATCTATCTATTCACTTTAAATATTTTGCAGCCATTGCATTTCATTTGACTCTTTTGTAGGTAGACTTCTGAGCTCTGCTTTAGGCTCCATAAACCTGCACATGAATGTTCAGCAGGACCTTTTTATAAATGCTAAATTTCTTTCAAAACTCAGGGAGGAACTTTTCAAATAGAGGGCATCACCACATAATTGATGGCCTTGATTTCCATGATTGGAAACGGCTCCGTAGACTCAGACCGAATAATCAAGGGGAAGTGAAATATTTCCTCCAGTATGTATGAATACCGCCTGACTGAAGCCTGGATCACATCGAGAGCCATAGCTGCTGTATAACAGTCTTGATTGCATATTGATTGAAAGCATATGTCATATTTGCATGATGTGTGGAGAGCTAAGAAATGAGCTTCTTCACTTGTTCGGCACATGATTATAAAACTGATTTCAACCACGGAAGCTGTTTATTTCAGTCTCCATCGGTGTGCAATTTAATGTCATACAGACCAATAAAATATATTTATCACCTCTCTAAATACAAAACACAAATGTGTCTCTCAATAAATGGAAAATGCTACCTAAATTACATTTGCACTGCTTTGGATTCTATATTATTTACCGGCAACATTATCATTCATTTGGAGTCGTGTTTCTGTCCACCTGGTGAATGTAAGTCTAATATTCACTTTCCTTTAGCTCTGTTTTTTAAGATAAGATATATTTTATTGTCCCTTTTGAGAAATGTTTCTTGAACTCAGAGTCACTACATCACGAAGCATTTATCACCAGACATACGTAACAGCATCTTTACACTCTGTTACGTGCCGGGTGGGACCGAAGTGCTCGTGTTTGCCTTCTTCCTGTTTTTTCTCCAGGTGCCAACTACATGATTGGGTTGCACCTGTGCAGTCTGATCATGTTGCCATATAGGTTCCTCTCAGGTGGAGCTGGCCAATCAATACCCATGGTTTTTTCACAAAAAGAGGCCCGCCTACAGAGTTCACTCTTTTGTCTTTGGTCCGACTCTGTGCTGGACTGAGCTGTGCTGCATTGTTTGAATCAACTTGTTAAAAAGTTTAACTTGTTTGTTCTTGTTAAAAATATTGGGATAGAGGTATGTGGTGGGAAGTGGAGGACGGTAGGTGGGCTGGGGTACCCTTTTAACTTCTCACTCACATAGTATTTGTTGACTTGAAACACTAGGTTATTGTTTAATGCCACCTGTGTATTTGTGTTGAAAGTTATTGAGGCCTTTGTGTTGTTTGTTTAAAAGGTAGAAGCTAATGAGGCCTAGTTCTTTTATTCATTTCAGTTTGTTTGGCACATCCACCTCGTCCTATCCTCCCCTACATTTTGATGATAACCTTTTGTGATAATTCGAAATCACGCTGAGCTGAAAATAAACAGCCATGTTCTTTTTCCTCTTTGACTTTGACTCCCTCAGTTTCTTTTATTGTTGTGTTATTGACTTTCCATGTGAGTTCACACAGGGAACATAACACACTCAATCATGCATTAAAACGCATTAAAAAGTTCAACAGAAGAAAAACTGAAAAAGGAAAAAACAAACTTCCAATAAGTGCAATGAACTCATACAAACTGATTACATCATTAAAATAACCAGCACTAATATTGCACATTGTGCCAGAATATTCCACATTCAATATAAATCCTACAACTTGAGTGTTGCACATAGCGATGTAAGCCCTCAAATGTACCGCATAACAATCCACCAATACAGCATTGAACTTCTGCTAGTTTTTATAGTGGTTCAGCATTTTGGATGGAATCTACACTCAGCTAAACAATGAGCTGAAACCATAGACTAAATACATAAAGATGGACGTAGCGAGGAGAGACGTTGCCTATTGTTTAGCCTGTTTTAAGCCCAGAGTGACAGCACTCGGCATCATCTTCTTCGCTTAGAGCCAGGACCTTACAAATAAGAAGCGACCGCAACCTTGGGAACACAGTTGGGCTAAGGTTAAATACGTTAGCTAGAATCTGCCAACAGGTAAGGCATCATAATCAAGTACTGCTAAACTTACTGAAATACCACCTGTTAGCATCCACTGAGGATTTCTTGTTAGTTTAACCCTTGAACTAAAAATACAGTATAAGTGAGTTTAAGTAATTCGAGAGAAGTTGACACGTCGAATGGGAGTTAATGGGAGCTAGGGATTTTTTTGGAGCCAGCATCTAGTGGCCGTTGATGGTATTACATTTTAAAAAGGCTTCACCTCTAACTGTGATAGTTCCTGCTTGACTGAAAGCTCCATAAAGCCAAGGGGACCTGCAGAGTCATATGATAATTTTCTGCAGGTTCATTGCTACTTTGTAATCTTTTTAATAAAGATGATATTATAGCTGCTTTTACATTAGGCAGACTGAATAAATATACATTAATACAAAACATCTCTGTAGCCTACCGATAAATGAAAATAACAGAGAAAGTCAACATCATACAAAGCACTACGATGAGGAAATAATCTCTTAGCAGCCGTCCTATTGATCTAGTGAGCTTTTCTCTTCAGACCTTGGATGAAGTCTGCCCTGTGGACAATAAGCAGCTTGTGATCAAGGCAAACATTATCAAAGCCTGTGACAGTGAGTACAAATATCCATTGAACCTCCCCACGCACACACACACACCATCAGAGGAACGTAGTTTAAAGCACTCTGGATGATTTACAGCCATAGAGTATATAAAGGAGCTTTTTGTAGATTGGGATTTTGGCATATCAATTGCATAATAATGAGTATTTGGGGTTGCCAGATGGATGGGTTTAACTAACAGGCAAATTCAGATGGTGCCAGGTAGGCATCAATCACAGAGAGAAAAAAAAAACATCCTCACTTTTTTAAGGAGTCAAACACTGTCTGGTAAATCGTAAAATATTCTGGCATAAATTGTTTTGTCCTTCGTGGAAAACACTCATCAGATAAATTTAAAGTTTAAATGAGACCATGAAGAGTAATTGGAAATCGGGTCAATTAAGGTTTTCTTTCGAATCTCTTAACAACAACAGCATTGAATTCATTAAACATTATTCCAAAAAAAAGGGCTCTCAGACTGGGGAAATCTAAAGTCATGTATGAGTCTGTCAGGCAAATAGATTGATTTCCTCCTCCCCACTGCAAATGGAGAAAGAAGTGACTGTTGGTAATGGGCTGAAATCCAGGAAGAGTGTGAACGAATTAATTTGAAAGCACACAGAAGATCCTCATTAAACCACTTGAATAACTCGAGTAAATCACAGGGGGACATTATTCATGATGGAACTAATCTAATAATCTTAGCGGAGATTTTCTCATGGAGGTTTGGGTGCCTGCTGATGGATAATCCAGCTCTTGAGATTCATGTTTGTTATCTCGGAAATGGGGGGAAAGGATGCTTTTGCATACGCACAGATGTTCTTGAGTTGAGCGGTGGTCTAATCGTAATGCAGATGGGTTTTCTTCACATATTTACACTCAACATTTAATGGACTTTTGAGCAATGTTGCCACAGTGTGTAGATTGTGTTTCATTTAGTGTCAGTTCGGGTTTAAAATCACAAAATCTGATCTGTAAACTCTGTTATTCTCATAATATTTACAGAGTTAGCGTTCATTAGCAGTCATCAACAGTGTTTAACATGTTTGCCCAAGTCTAATTAAATTCCAATATCAGGTGCAAGAGCAGTGGAAACTAGCAGTGTGGAAAGAAAAACAACAAAATGATGTTTTCTTTTAACCCTTTAGATACCACATTTCAATATAGTGCTCCATTCATTCGTGAAAGCTGCTCACTTTTGCCAAATAAGTTAGTTTTTAAACCTATAGAGCATGCTCAGATTTTTATGAGGACTTAATCTGCTGGCTGAGCCGTTGAGTGGAGAAGCTCTTCAAGTGAGCAGTGAGGTCAGATATCTTGATCCCTAATGATAGCGCACTTGTCGACAGTGTCATAAAATTATATGCTAATGGTGACACACTTGCACTTTGCACATTTGCTAGTGCCAAATTGATATTAAGGTCTGGCTATTGAGAGCTCTCTGTCTGTCCCTGTGCACTGCTCAACTATGGTGTGTAGGAATCAGTTCTGTTGGCTGTAAATTCTCTAAAAGAACTAAAAGGGTTTCCTTCTCGGGATAATGAAGGTTTTTCTACACATATATCTGCTTTTTGTGCACTGTAAAGCACAAACTCTTAATGTTGATCTCCCAATAAGGTCTCAGTCATTCTGAAATATTTTCTTCCCCGTGCATGTGTGCACATCTCACAATGAAGTCACACAGAAACAGTTATACTTCATCATTTGTCTTTTATCGTTTTGATTTTTTTGCCATCTTTTTTTTATGAGTGGATAACATGCCTGAAAGATCCAAGAAGTTTTGGTCTCTTTTCAGCTCTCTATGCCATTTTAATTAACCAACATCAGTTACAGATTTCAGTGCCAAAATAATGAGACCAAGACAAATGCAAGATGCCAGGAAAATGTTCTGAGCTGGTCTCAAAACCAGCAGGAAGTACTTCAGCTCTGAATAACACTGTAGAATTAGATTATTTTCTATGAATTCACTTAAAGGAGTGTAGCAGCAAGTGTGCTTACACACATCCCCAATCACCAGCTCTCATGTGGGTCTGCATCAATCACACTAATGCTGGAGCGGATTCCAGACTGGAGCAGATGGTGGTTTTACTCTGATTAAATGGAGGTGTCATAACAATACTTCATTTATTGGGTGAGTGGAGAAACAAAGAGCAAGCTGAACACAATGTCTCAGTTTCCTCTCACTGTTCATCATGTCAGCGTGAAAAATAACTTGGCAACAATAGTCCAACTGAAATTAAATTGTTTGTTTTTTGTTTTATCTACAACATCAACACACCTGCCCTGTAAATCATTTGTCTTGAGTTCACCTTTGAGAGAAAATCAGAAACCAAGAGGGAGAAATTTCAATTTTAAATCCTTTAGTTGCTCCCCTCTAGTTGTGCATTAATTCTAATCATAATAAATCAAAATAAATTGAGACCTTATTTAAATACAGCAAATCAAATGTGTCATCCTATCATAGGCAGAGCAGACGGTCACACTGAGCCTGATAGCATCCTGTTACACAACACAAGAGCAGCAGACTCTGAACACAAGTTAGCTTTCCTGCTAAAGTCTTGTTCTTATGTAACTTGGAGACATTAATACACATGTTGTCCTGCACCTGATTAGCTGCCCACATGCAGGACACAAACTTGAAAATGTCACTTCAGACCAAACTGCAACTACCTGCTAGAAAGATGCATTAGTAGTAGTAGTAGTAGTATTTTGACATTTGAAAATCTGTCTTGCAGAAGTCCTCCAACTATATGGAAGTGCAATACTAAGTCATTGAAGTAGACTTTCAATTATCAAACAAAAGTGTGTCTGGTTTGGAAATACTCAAAAATATATTTGTGTTCATTCAAACTGATACAGACCTCTGACCTTTAGAAAATAAAGGAGTTCTTGTTAGCAATTACAGTGTTTCCACTATATTTCTGACACCACACAGTCTGTACTTCCAATTAGTTTATATGACCCTTAAATCACTGCACTGCATTTCTTAAATCCCCCAGTTTTATTCTGAATGCATATTAGGCATATTGATGCATATTCTAGAAGTAATACTTTTCCAAACATTTTACATTTTAATAGTAGTTGCAAAGTTTTTCTGTGAGTAAATATTTCCAAACCAATATTTATTTTTAAATGTGATTCCTGGCAGGCTGGCTGCAAAATACATGAAAGAGGAGAAAAAAGATTGAAGAAAGTGTGTTTTAGCTTAATTAGTTTGCATAGTGATCAATAACTGAATGATCCTTTTTTACTGTTCATTCTAATAGTACAAGGACAACAAGTACTTTTTACAGGATGATCCATTTAATGATGAATCACATTAGAGGTCTACCAAGGTTGGGTATGTTTATCACTATATCTGGTATTAACAGGTGATCTAAACACAAGTGGACAGCCAAACCACACCTGTCTCTATAATGCGCCTTCAGCTGACCACTTCTGTCCAGATTTTGTTGCTGCCTACGTCACCTTGGCTAGAAGGTTAACCAGCCCACTGTACAGTTATTACGTCAAACAGACAAGTGCCATATTTGATGGGACAGTTCACTCATTCATTAATTTATTTATAACCTCACAGCTACAACATATCAGTTCAGATTTGCCGTTTGTTACATGATCTTAAAAATGATTTTTTTGTAAATGTTCTGTTGTTGTAAAACGAAGAGGACAATATGTGTTTGGTTAGTACGTTTCAATTGAGAAAATGAATTTTTCGGCTGAATGAATGATTAACATCAAATCCAATATAAAAAAGTTGTATATCTGTATGCATGACTGTGAGCCAGCAGCAACCCTAATTCATCATGTTGATGTTGCTTCAACAGAAGAAATATCAGAACAAATGAGGAAAAAAGTCCTTCAGCAACAATCTCATGTTTCTTGTGACTCATCAGTCATCCTACAGGGCACATCCTCTGCTCTCATCTTCTGCTTTTTAATTGCTTTTTTAAGAGACATGATAGAAAAACATGCCACTTTGTTTTGATTAAGGTAAAGCTCCTTGAAGCACCGAGTCCCACAGGACAATAAAAAGCTCCTCCATCCCCACCTGCTCACTCTTGTGCCTGCAGCCTCGCTCTCAGCTACATCCAACGTGACAAAAGCCCCCTTGTTAGAGAAGAAAGCAATTTTCCAACTTTAGGCGTGCTATGAGATTCCTGAAGAGAGGAAGCGCGTCAGTGTCCGGGGGCTGAATTAATCCAGTAACTCAGAGTCGGAAATCACTCCTAACTGGCCAAAAATTCTCACAGTGATGAGAGTTTGTGGTCCTTAAAGACTAGGAATAAAAGCAATTAATCAAATCTCTTAAAGGATAAGGATTCACAATTTTTTTCAGGTCTGTGTGCTGTGGTGGAAGTAAAGTAACAAAAAGAGAGACTTTGCACTAAAAAGACTGTAACGTTGAAAGATATTTACTTGATTTGACTCATTTGGACAAAGCTGAAGCTTCATATTAGCTTCAGATCAACTTTTTAAATGTTTTACACAGGAGTACTGTGGATTTAGTCCTCCATCACTTACATTGTAAACATTATGAAGGGATCTTCTAATGGTCAGTATGAACAGGAGGAATTTTTACAGCAAGAAGAAAAAACTTGTTTTAATGTTCATTTTGACTTTTTCTATAAGACAGACTTAAAAATATTGAACCCATCCTTTAACTTTTGAAATGACTCCCATCTTGGCCAATATTTAGGAGCTTCAGAGGTGTCCTTACCTGTTATGTCCTTCAGGCAGAGAGGAGAGATGTTTTATGAATGTTCGATAAGAATAAAAGCGTTCTCAGCCATAAAAAGGAGACAAAACACACTGTCCACACAAAAACTAATGTTCTGCCTTACACAGAACTACTCTCTAGAGACTGAAAACGTGGTTGCTGTATTTAGTCTTTGGAGCATTTCTACACAAATTAACAAGACTATAATCTTCCTAATGAAGGAGCAGGTCACCCAGGGCTGTGGTGTGACTCACTGATGTGTTTTTAATTGTTTTTGAACAACAACAACAACAACAACAGAGGAATAAGATATTTCAGACTTTGCAAACACACAATACAAGTGTGTGTAAGTAGATCAGTCGATTGATGGTCCGAGACAACTTCATACAATGACATAGTTTTTTTCAGTTTGTTGTGGTGATATAGCCTCAAGGATCCAGTCCGCAGAGTGACTTTATGTCAAATTTAAAGTAAAGCCTTCCTCGTTACAACAATTCTGATTTGTGTCACTTTTGGAAAAGCAAGACAAACTTTTTCCACAGTCGGATACTTCATGTGGAGACAAACTATGTGAAACTGAGTGAAAAGTAGCAGAATAAGATGTGAAACTGATCACCTTGAATCATGTCCCTGCAGACAGACAGCGCCACATTTTTATATGTTAGTGTCCGTGTATGTACAGTCTAGGGTTGTACAGCAGGTAAGTAACCACATCAGTGATTTCCCCTCTGAGTGGTGACACACCATGAAGCTACATGCAGGGTTGTCTCCCAGGTGAGAGCAGGCTGTCACTCACAGGAAGGTTCGCCTTTAGCTACGCTGGCTGCCGAGGAGCTGCAGGGCTCTGGAGCTTATTACTAAACTATGCAGCTGTCACTCAGTGCAAAGTAGATACCGGCAGACAAGAGGAGTTAGAGAGAGAGGAGAAGAAACAGTGAGGCACATTCATCGACCAGCCCATAGAGCCCCAAACAAATCCTCCCCGAGGTTTACTTTATATTTGATAGTGAAAGAGTTTAAAAGAGGCCATCAGTGCGGCATAAAGAGGCCGATGGGGGATTCGGGATCTGCAGTCAAACACAATAAATAAACTCCATCGATCCAAAAGGAGAGAGGGTCCATGGGTGGAAATTGGCCTGTCAGTGCAGTTCAAGAGCTACGGCCATGCTCTGGCAGGCTGATGGGAACAGATAGGACGATGCAAGGCCGCAGAAGTTATGAATCTTCCCCAAAAGAAGGAAATAAAAAATCGCCTCCACTGATGTTTAATTTCAACAGTTTGTTTGATCGTTATTCGTCACTTCTATTTTTGCTGTTCCTGTATTCCACCCCCGCTCCCCCTCACTGTCTGGTTTCTGTTTGCACTTAACTGGCATCACAATGGGGCCTTTTTAATTGAAGGAATTCCCCTCTTGAGTCTGTTTTCTGTGTGATACCACAATTAAGTCAAAATTACTGAAATGAACAAATCCCAACGTTATCTACTGGAAAATAATCCAGTATTTTGAAACCTTGTGAATTTTTTTCCATTTTAATTTTCCACCGCAGCCTCTGTAATAATCACTCAGTGTGAGAAGAAAAAAGAAAAACTTGGAGGGTCCAGACTTAGAAGTCTTAAAACTACAGCTATTGATAGTTTTATATTTATTTAAATGGATCAAACGACTTCATGAACGACATCACCCAAAGTGACAATCCACATTTCCCCCTCCGCTTTCGGAAATGTTTTAACATCTTAGCTTTTTCTGCTGCAACTTCTCTTTTTTTATGCAACTTTATCTCCAAACGGTTAATGAAAAGCTTATTTCACACCTGTTAGGTTGACTTAAGTTATATGTTTGTGTTTAATGCATTGTGGGGGGAAAAGGTGCAGTAATACATTTAGTGAACAAAGCTGCAGCTATTCTGGAAGAGAGCTGCTGAATGTAAAAGATTGACTCTGTCTCCATCTTTTAAATCCCGCCTGAAGTCACAGCTATTCCCACTGGCATATTCTGTCTCATACTGACCTCAAAATCATGTCCATATCAAGTTCTGCACTGATTTTTTATCTATTGTACTAACTAAATATTAAATCTTACATGGTCTTGCCCCTCTTCACCACTGAGCCAGTTTGTGGCCAGAAAGGACAATACCAGAACCACAAGGTCCACATTTAGAGGGGGGAATGCATTGTTCCTTATAGAAGGAACTTCTGCCTTCTCTGTCGGAGGATCACACTACCCATACACATAAGAACCTGTTCAATCCCCCCCAAAAAACTCTAAAACACTGGCTCAAATAACACCAGAGCTGCAGCAATATGTCACCATCAGACTTGATTGTGGACGATGCTTTTACTCACTGCTTGTATTGATGATGTGTTATTTAAAGTTCATAATGTAATGTTTATTTTTCTATTATTTCTTTCTCTCTTTTCGTTTCTTTTTATTGTGTTTGGCTAAGTTGATGACCTGCCTGGGAACTACAGATAAACTAAACTAGCCTCTTGGTTAATTCTGACACATTTACATTGTGGTGAGCCTGTACATCAAATGTTTGAAAACTCACAATTTTGAATGATTTAGACCTGACTTGAATATTTGCACTGCTGTGATTTGTTTTTGTTTTCTTTTGTGTGTGAATACCTTTCTCCTTTGAGCAGGTGAATGTGAAAACCAACTGTGCACGAACATCATTCTGCAAACGAAGCTCAAACATCCAACTGAAGGAACAAAAAGCTAATAAATAAAATCCCCTTTGAAATACAATTGCTTTTTATTTGTAATTAAACTGCAGTCAGTGTTTTTTTTCCGTTTCTGCATGAGAGCACATTCATCATTTACACTCTGAAGACGCCTCGTGCTGCATGTGTTTCATGTGAGCTGCTTCGACATTTCTTTCCTTTTTAAATGCCCCCTTTTTTATTTGGTTGAGTTCATGCAGGATTAACGAGCTGCATTTCACTCCAGCTCGAAGGTAAATGTCAAACACACACACACATACACACACACACACACATACACACAGGTTCAAGTGATATTGTGGTGTCCGTGTAACGAAGCGTAAACGGCATTTTCTCTGGATCTTTCTGCGTATCTCTTGATTTTCAGGCGTGATAACACAGTGTGAAGACGAAGGGATTATCGCAGCACACCTCTTGAATGCAGAATAACTTGACACAGCGCTCCCGTCTCTCCAACCTCGCCGATTGTTCTCATCACGCAAAATGGCCTTGCAAAAGTCAAAGGTCACAAGCCAAAAGGCTGAAGTCGGGAATAACAGAATTAATATTCATTTCACAAACGCCGGGCTCCCAGCGACTGACTAAAGCAATTAACCTTCTGTCCTGGAAGTGATGTGCAGGCAACTTAACAAGGATGTTCTCTGCTTTTAATTACTCTCCAAAGTTGCAGAGGATTCCAGCCTGGATTTAAAGTTAATTCAAGGCAAGAGTGGAGCGGCGACAGGGACTTGAGCCACTTGAGAGATACCTGACATTAGCGATTTTGCGACAGGAGCGACTGCTTCCAGGCTGCAGCTTGTCTTTTTTTTATGTGCCACCTGCAATAATAACTCAACTCGTATTCAAATTCAAGCTCTCGACTCCTCTGGCAGTCAATAAAAAGAGTGCACTAATACTGTTGATGCAAGCATGTGTCATGACCCCCCCTTTCCCCTGTAATATTCAGTAAAATGTAATATTCCATTATGAAGATGATGAAGTCCAGTGCTGATGAAGTTGTTGTTTATGAGCTGTTACGAATGTTTAAGTCGCTATGACGACATGATAATATAATAAGAGGATAACAGGTGAGGTAATGATGAGACATTTCCGGGAACTATGCATTTGGAAAGAATATCACAGCATAATGGACTTCACACCAACCATTAGAAACAGAAACACAATCTATTCTGTGTCTGCGCTCATCAATATTAATACATGCATCAATATTCTAGTCTGGTGGTTATAAGTAGAGTTATAAACGTTGAGCGAGAGGAGCCAGCGTCCCTCACAGCTCCTGCTGAGTGGAAGCACAAGCAGACTGTTTGCATAAAGGACGATCGCACACTGCCGAGCGTCATTACATGTCGCTTGATTGAAAACCGATCAAGGCTGTCGGGTTTTTAGTCTCAGACTTCAATTTTCTAACAGTTACAGAAAATATGAGTTTCTGGACACATTAGCATAAAATGTGCAGTTTTGGCTTTCTGCTATGAAATTACTCTTCAATATAGCGTAATACTCAGACTTTCTGCTGAAAAGTCAAACGGAACCAAACTCTTTAAATGTATTTTTGCTGAAAGTTGAAATAATATACAGAGCTAAAAAACTGCAATAATGCACAATTCAAAATAAACAACAGCCAACAGCTTTAAGACACATTAATATTGTGCAGATCATGGTGGAAAAGGTTATTCCTGTTGGTCAATTTCACTGAATGCTGTGCCCAGAAAAATATTATTGTTCATAACTGTATTCTGATGCTTCAATATCACAACAGTATTTCTGAATATATGATTTATAAGTGCAGGGATCCCATACATGTAAGCAAAGATTAAGCTGTGGCTTATCACAGTGAGTTGATTGATGTTATCTGCTTTTTTTTAGCCTACAGATTCATATTTTTGGGATGTTAATGAAGCATAAATTGCTTTTCTTGCACTCGTTACCTGCACATTAGTGTCCTGTACTCTGGTGGCCTGAAAGGTGCACAACTCTCAGTACTTGAGAACAAGCAATACTCAGTAGATTTAGTGGTCCATACTCAGGTATAATGAGACAACACAAACACTCAAACTTCCCAGCACTGCACTCTGGTCACCAGCTAGCTGCTAACTTTTGTTTGTCTGGTAAACAGTAGATTTATCAGAGCTTTCTCATTGAAAACAGCTGCCGTCTGTGAGACTGAACCAAAACAGTAACGTTTCTGCCTGTTAAACCAAAACAATCAACCAACACTGTCCCCAAACATTGCTGAAAGACACTAAGAGAACCCTTTCACGTTACAAATTGTCGCTTTATTATAAAAATATGAATTAGTGCAGCTTGAAATGATTGCATTTACCCATTGAGTGAGGTTGGTTAGCGTGTACTTGGGAATTTACTGCTCCTGCTCCTCTTTGTATCTCACTAAAGCTGGGATCTAGTTCTCTGAAGATACACGAAAAATCTCTGCAAACTGAAGGATGATTTCTCTGCGACTGAGAGGTGAAGAATTAAAGACAATTAGACCACAAGTCGATCCTCGATGTGGGTTTATTCATGCATGAAGGACAAAACACTGACTATGATAGATAGTCAGTATTTCTCACTGAACAGAGGAGAGTTCACCTTTATATAGTACTGAGTATGTCTATGTGTGTAACTCAATGTATCTCCATGTCGTGACTCCACCAGATGTGAGGATCTTCCTAAGATAACTGTCCTTGGCAGGCATCACAAGACCTTTTGACCTCCACCTACATGCCATTGACCCTCACAGTAATAGTTAGGTGTCAATAGATGTGCTTCTTGCAAATATACCACTGAAAGGATAGTGAACAGTAGCTGGAACACCCAGAAAGAGTAAACAAACATAAGGGAACATTTACTGCCTAACACAAACCTACACAGAGAAACATCAAACAGGTTGATTGCACATCTGCATGCATATAAATATATAAAAGAACAGCTGCAGGAACGTCTCAGAGCAACCACTGTGCACATTGACCTGCAGCTGCCTGAAGAAACATAATTATACCTTTTTAAATCTCTTCATCATCATATTCCTCCTCACATGGATCATCATCACCATAAATACCATCATCATCAACTTCCTTCTTTTTCTCCTTAACATCAGTTTAGTTTTAGTTTTTATTCCTATTTCTGCATCATGCCAAACGTTTGACCCATCCTACATGGGATTACAAGACACAAACTACAAAACATGCATCTTCCCTTCCAATGATACAAAGGAAATACAGAAGCATGTGGAATAACACAAAATAAAACCAAACAAAACAAAATCCCTGATGAACTGCTTACAGAAAAGAACGATTACATAATCTACATATTATCTGTATATGTGACAGTATAGCTGCCTATCCCTGTCCTCTTCATTTCCATCATGACCATCACAATTATCATTATCATGATGCCATAATGTCACCATCCTCATCAGTTAAAAAAAAAAAGTGAATATGTGCAAGCAGGCTCAAAATTGCCTCCACGCAGCAGGACAGAAACAATTATGTTCTATCAATCAATTAAGCTGCACAGTGATTGCAACTAATGGATGAAACTCAATTTTATGCATTAGTTGTAATGCAGCTGGCCCCATCCATTTAAGGTCATCAGAGCACAGAAACCCAATTAAATTCACATGCTGTTAATACTAAAGTCATAATTAGAGTGGTGAAGATGTATGATTGACTGGTAATTGAATCAGAGCACAACTGTGAAAAGTTACACATGAGTGTAGAAGTGTGTTTGTTCTCAGTAGAGTAGATACAATATAATGGTCATTCATTCTTTTTTTTGCATAAGAAGAAGAAACAACGTTAAGTAGGTGTTGTTGATATGTTAGTTTCTTAACAAGGATGTAAAGGAGTTTGCAGAAAGTTTCCATCATTAGTGCTTCTTGTGCAGGAAGCTGTGAGGCTGATTAGATGTGTCAGATACATGACCGTCCTGGGGATTTTAGTTTAGTTAGTCACAGTGCCAACCCCTCATACACGACATATACTGTAGTTTTTGTCATGGAAAGGGAAATGTGAGATACTTATGGATGTTATCAGGATACAAAGGGCCAGGGTACTAATAATTTTCCACCTGTTTTTCAGCATTTAGCCTGAAACACATGTGCTGTTTGCAAGGTGTGTCTCTCTCCTCATTGCATAGCCTATACTATTAATAGAAGATTGGAGGAGATGTGTTAGCTATAAGAGTGATCTGTCTCTAAGTAAACAATGTCCAAGTAAGTTCTTCCTCCTCTGTGTGTGATATCAGGCATTCTTCAGGGTAGCGTTCTTGGTCCTTTTGCTTTCCTTTCTCTTCTATATTACTGATTTACCTGCTGTCTGTGAATATTCTACTTACTGTATATGCAGATGATACTGGAAATTACTTCACTGGCTCAGTATTGATGAGATAGACACTAACTGATTTAACTGGTTTCAGTCTCACTATTTGACTATACTTTAGTCAACTGGATGTTTGTATCTATAGTTCTATAATAATGATGTGTAACGTCAGAGATGTGGTTCGTAGTAATTAACCTACTAATTAATAATCATCTACCCTTGGTTTTACGGAGCTTTATAGTGAGTTTCAGCTCATTGTTTAGCTGCAACTTTGCTGTTTTGGTTCACTCTCAAAAGAGATAAAGCTGTAAAAAACTGTACACTACCTGCTCAGCACCAAAAAGTAAACAGACACAGTTAGCTGTAGACGAGTTTGTGAACTTAGTGGAGCATTTAGCAGCTAAAGAGCCAGATATTTCCCTCAGGAGTTGGACCTAAAAGAGAGTGAATATTGGACTTACATTTACCAAATGGACAAACATATGACTCTAAATTAATAATAATGTAGAAATTAGTAACTGCTAGCTAACAAGGTCAACCGATCAACTTAAAAAGTTGATGATATGTCAGTGTTGTAGCCAAAAATAAAAAAGTTATTGCAGGTTTAACAGAGGTTGATTATGTATTCTGCTGGATTAACTATTATGACACTATTTGCGACATCATAGTATTTTAGGGACCATTCTCGGCCTCTGATAAATACATGAGAACAGATCATTAGTGGGATTTACTAGAGAGACAATTCAGGTTGTAGTGTGATCAAAAATGTACAAAAAAAGCTCCTGCACACTGTCTCGCTAACTGCTGTTTGTTTTATTAAATAATTGCAACATTTTGGTCGCACAGACCTTCATTACACATGTCACAGGCAGCATTACCACACTTTAATATTTACATACAAGAGCTGCCTCAATCATCCAATGAAAGGACTGGAAAGATAAGAGCACCTGGGTCAATGAAAATAATGTTTTCCATTATGAAGACCTGCCAGACAATAATATATAAGAATAAGAAAGATCAGAGAAATATCAAAATGGTAAAATACAATAGATAAACAGCACAATTAAGGACATGATGTCACTTGATGAATAAATAGTGGTCAAAAATTACAACATAGGATCCAAGCTAATGATCACTACACCACTTGTGCATAATAACGAGGTAAGAAAAAGACCCTGTATCACAAAAAGAAGAAGTTGTTTTGAAGTGTTTTATTGACTTTATAACTGCGGCTGAAAAACAGTCCGGTTACCCAATCAATACCGTGGCAATGTGTAACCGAACCTTAAAAGTACATAATAAATTCCAATGCTGTGATTCAGACCAAAGTAAATCGTGAGTATTTGGTGTCTGCTCAATGCCAGACTGATTCAACATGACATCATGGGTGTTCACACAAAGGCTGATCTGTCTGGTAGTAAACAAACAGGATGTCTAAGTGACATCTTCCTCCTCTGTACGTGATATCAGGAGTTCCTCACGGTAGCGTTCTTGGTCTATTTACTCTTTCTCTTGCACAATAATGACTCACCTACTTTCTGTGATAGTCTACTTACTGTATAAGGGTCAGTGACAAATAAGGGTTGGCAAGATGAGCAATTCAAAAATATCTTTAAAAAATAGTTTTAAAAGCAGCATCAGGTTTGTTAAAATGTACATTTTGTAGTTTTGTTGGTTTTATGTCATTTGAAACAACATTTGCACCATTTTTTACCAAAAGTAAGACTGAATGCTCCTGAAAATTTCAAATGGTGTAACTGCAAAAGAATGATAAATATTTTATCCACCTACAGTGCATTTAAGTGGACTTATACAAATAATATCATTTTAAAATATCAAATGAAAAGAAAACATTTTGGAGTACTTCTAGATGTAGAGTCAGGTGATAATTCTCTGTGGGTTTTTCACTAAGAGCGAATTCATGCATGACACACGTTTATATAAAATATTGATTTTTGCAGCTTTTGCGTTTGTACATTTTGTTTGTGCAGTCATAAAAGTGTTTACTCTTTTAATAAACTTTTCTTTTATCAATATTATTTTCTCTTGCGTAGATTGGAGGGGTTTTTTTTCTTTGTTCCTTCATCATATGTCGTCACTTATTATCAGCTCGTCAATCAACTGTGAAGCAATTTGAACTACATTAACCTGTATGAAAGCTGCTATATAAATAAAGTTTGATTGATTGAAAGTGAATTAAATCTGTTTATCCACTAATAAAAGAGTTGTTTTAGTTTTAAATATGGTAAGGTGACATTTAACAGCAGTCCAGCTTCCTCCTTCAGTTCCTGGTATTAAGTTTGTAGTGCAGCTTCCTGTCGGTCGAGCTGCTTATTCATGTGGCCGTCGTCTGTGACCGCTCTGCTGTATGACTCAGGGATTTTGGGAGTTTGTCTTCTGTGTGTATCTATCGGTGTGTGTGTGTGTGTGTTTTCTATCTCCGTCAGTTTCTGGCTGTCACTGGAGCATATCAGCATCCCGTTATCATCTCCAGAGTCCCCCCTCCCTTCTCATGTCCAAAGCTAGCCGGTGTTTCTTGGACCACGACGGCGCTGATGTCTCCAGGATGTCCACCCCCCCCTCTCATCCTCCTCCTACTGTTTATTCTGCAAATATTGTTATTAAAATTTTATCAGAGCTTGCAGACTATTGGCAGCCGTTGCATGCATGAATGCTTGGAAAGGGTGAATGTTTCTGGGCGCGGTCCTTTGAGAGGTTTCACCCTCCTTTTTTTTTTTCTTTTTTTTTTTTCCTGATGAGGATTAAACTACAACTTTTCTTTGCTTTCTTAAGATTGAATTTTATAGGAGTCGTTTCTCTTTCGAAGTTTTGAATTAAAGATCCAGTGTCGTGGCCTTTTTGACTCATCTTTATACTGTAAATATTTAATGTATTTTAAACATACAGTACAGTACCAGTCAAAAGTTTGGACACACTTTCTCTTTGATGTGAATGGGAAAGTGTGTCCAAACTTTTTGACTGGTACTGTATCTGTGATATTTTATTCATCAAAAGTTTTTTCGATGCTGTAAATCCATCTTTTCTTACAGCAAAGATACACCTCTGTCCTCCACCTGCCTGTTTCTAAAGCTATTATTTACACAAAACAGGTGATGGATGGATGGTTTTATTTGATGTTATATTTCATGTTTTTACTTAACACCTTTGTATTTAACCTGGTGTCTTTATCTCGATTTATCCCGATTTTATATGATTGTAGTTGATTTTATTTATTTTAAATATGAGGCACTTTGTGAATGTTATCTGTTAAAGATGTTACTTAAATTACATTTTTTATATCTTAAAACTTCATCCAAAGATTGAAGATGTGAAAGTTGAAAATCCTGCAGCATGCTGAGACTTCTTAAGCAGACAGTCGGCTGTAAAATTTGCAGAACACACACAACCACTCGCTGATAACGGAGGGAAGATTGTCTCTAAAAATTAGTTTCAGCTGAACAAACAGCAAAATGTCCAACATCCTGCTTTACCCGGCTCAAATTCAAACTCCGAATACAGAAGTTATGTACACACTGGGCAGCAGAGGGCTCGTGTTAAAGCTTCCTGTATATTTGATTTGACTTTCTGGTGTGACGTAGTAACTAGGGGTGTGAATCACAAGTTTCTTCACAATACCAGATTATATTGATTCAGTGGACAACAATTCGATGTTTTCCAATATCACAAAGTCTGTCATGATATCATTTCAATTCGATTCAGGAGGCAGTGATGGATATGAGACGATATCACAGCTGATTTAACACAATCATTTCCATTCATATCAAATCACAAAAAGCAACTAAAATATCATTTGACATTTTTATTTCTGAGCTTAAGTAGACATTTAAATGACAATTAATCTAGTCTATTCTTCTTTTATATATAGAAAAATAGACCTCCTGTTCCCTATAAAGTGCCACATCAGGATATATTGAGCTTTAAGATTTTCACATCCTTTTAAAAGAAACTTAGCAGCAACACATTTCAGGCCGTTTAAATTCTGTCTGAGGCATTTGATGATAGACTGGCCTCTATAATCCGGCTGCGGACATGTGAACAGTAATGAAACTAGTTTTTGTGGGGGGAAAAGTTGCTCAGGATAACTTCACAGATTTTTTTTTCTGACCGTTGCCATGGCGCCGCTTGCATTTTGTGTGGAGGAGTGTGTGCTCAGGGGAATTTCAAAATAACTACGTCTTAAAGGATGATGATGGATGTCTGATTTTCATTTTGCATCGATGCTATTGTGAACAGTCTGTGTTGTGTTTATTTTCTTTAGATCTGGGGGCCAGTGAGGCGCCGGCCAGCATCCTGCTTTGCAAACTCTGACTATAGAAGTTACTGGTGTGACGTATAAACAGGTACCACCTCAACATCACTGAAACAGATGAACAGTCTGTGTGTGTGTGTATATTTCCAGAGTGAAGCCAGTAAGGACGTTTCCAACCTCCGAATCTCTTAGTCAACAAAGAAGAGCAACATCAGTGTCTAGTTTTCGTGCTTTAGCCTCTTTTAATGCTCTCCATCTCCCAAACACCAATCCTATCTTACAGCTCAGAGAACTCCCCTCTTATCAGTTATTAATTTGATCTTTAGTGAATATCTATTTGACGTCTCTCTCTCCCTTTTTGCTTGGCAGGTTACTTTTCCTTTCTTGGCCCAGGAGCCAGCCGGCGGGATTAAAGAGGACGTCAGGAAACTACCTGCAGCTGGTAGTTTATGCCTCAGTTTATTTAGGTGGCTTCTTTGTTAATCTCTCTCTCTCTCTCTCTCTCTCTCTCTCTCTCTCTCTCTCTCTCTCTCTCTCTCTTCTCCTTCCAGGCCTCCACCAGCCAGATGGGTTGAGGTTCATTTCACTCATCCACACATTGCATTCATTACTGATTTAGCTGACTAACATTATTTTACTTGAACTTAATGAGTTCATAATAAGTGTTATTTTAGATGCTTTATTCATGTGTAATTCCCTTTTTTTATGTGGACTCTGAGACGGTCTGTTACAGTCTAAAATCTTAATTAATGCACCTTTTTAAGAAGTTTAAAGGTACTTTAGTACATTTGCAAATGGATGGAAGTTTAAAGGTAGAAAAGGACGAATTAAATACATCAGCAAGTGTGAAAATAAGAACTCGAGAAGCTCATTTTATACATTTAGCTTCTCATTGATCAGGTTGAGGAGAAGTTTTTAAGGTCAAAATATCAAACAACTTAAACAAGCAACAGTTAAACATGACAGTTTATCTGCACTGATTCTTTTAGCTCAAGAACAGGCTAAACAGAAGAGTGAGTGCGTGTGTGAGTGCGTGTGTGTGTGTGTGTGTGTGTGTGAAATCAATCACTTCAATGGTCATAACACTGGAAACATGGCGTGGACTGTGTCTTTTTTAACTTCCACTTGTGGCTCAGAGTCAACGTTGTGTTTCCACTGCTGCTGTAAACAGTTGAAGAGTCTGTCTGACACGTCCGCACGACCCGGCCAGCGGCGGTAACGTAACAACATCACACAGACACGCACGACACAATATAAGGTGCACCAAAAATAACACTCGCTAACACCTCTGCTGCCTGTTTTTCCAGAGATTCACCATCTTACTTAAACCCTTAAAGCAGCCAGTGGGCCAAAATCAACCTTCAAGCAAAAATATTCACTTTTGACTTTTATGGTTTACATTAAAACTGTAAAATAATTCATCACAAATCTTCGGCTTCATACATACAAATATGTGGCAGAAATGGTGTGTTGGTGCCTTTTTTTTTCAAAGGCAACAACAACAGACGTTTAATTAACCGTAAATGAAGCCAGATGTTGTTATTGTGCGTGGATGACTAATAAAGGGTATTTCTAATAGGATTATTTCCACTATCGATCAATCTGTGGATTATTTTCTCCATTAGACGACAAATTGGTTAGGCTATGAAACACTAGAAATAGTTAAAAAACAATAATAAAAGACCACAATCTTCATTTTGAGAAGCCAGACCAACCAAATGATTGGAATTTTCCTTTTAATAAATGAGTGAAGCAAATAATCAATTATCAAAATAGTCTCTCATTCATTTTCAACTAATTGAGTAATTGTTGCGATTATGGTCCAAATGAGTGTTGAAGTAATAATACTGTTAGCACTCACTCACTAATGTCAAAAATGACCTACAGCGTTGCAAACCGATCTTATCCCTAAATAATAAATAAACCAAACATACAGGCCACCCAAATTAAAAACTGGACTGTGGTTAAAGCTAATTGCCGACCACTGCCTTAAAGGATGGGTTCACAATTTTTCAAGTGTGTCTTAAAGCAACAGTCAGGAGTCCAAATGAACATTAAAACATTTTTTTCTTGCTGTAATGATTCCTCCTGTTCATACTGACCATTACAAGATCCCTTCATAATGACATAACAACGTAAGTGATGGAGGACTAAATCCACAGTCCTCCTTCTGTGCAAATATAATGTATTTAAAAGTTGATCTGAAGCTTATATGAAGTGTCAGCCGTCCAAATGAGTCACATCAAGTCTTCTATGTTTCAACGTGTTTTTAGTACCAAAGTCTTTTTGTTACTGTACTTCCACCACAGCTCAACAGGGAAACACTAAGAGGAGAATTTGATGCTAAAAAAGACTGTAAATGTGTCAGATATCACTTGATATGACTAACTCAGACTGCTGAAGCTGAATAGAAGCTTCACATCTACTTTTAAACGTCTGTGTGGACACTTTGAAAAACACATTTGAAGATCTTTTAATAGTCAGTATGAACAGGAGGAATTATTACACTGAAGAGAACCATGATACCTGACTGATGGTTTAAGACACGTCTGAAAACTAGTGAACTTTTCCTTTAAGTATTAAAACTCGGACAACCCAACTGAACACAACACACAACACAAATGATCCTTTTAAGATATTAAACCAATGACCTACCAAGAAAAATGATGGTCTGCTTCCTCGCCATCTTCATATTTGTGCTCTCGTGCTTGGGCGCTCTTTGGGTCCCGTTGACGCTGCTGTCCGTAGAGACCATTGGTTTCCTCAGGACCAGGATCATCGCCCGGCACATGAAACCCACGCTGACCAACACAATCATGTAGATGGCGAAAGCCACAAAGATGCTGGCCTGGTACATCGGCCAGTACTCCCTCAGGTTGGTGCAGAAAGTCAGATTTTGATCGGGTATTTCAGACCGGTAGGGGATGTGGCCCTCCATTCCTGTGGCGATCAGCAGCGGGAGTGCCACGAGGACGGACACCAGCCAGGCGAAGGCGATGAGGCCCGAGGTGCGTTTCCCCCCAAAGGCTTTGTAGCGAAACGGGTGGCAGATAGCAGCGTAGCGCTCGAAGCTAAGCGTGGCCACATTGAGGATGGTGGCGTAGCTGCAAGCCTCAAATAAGAAGTTGTAGATCTTGCAGGACGCGTCGCCTGATTCAGTGGTGAACGGGTTCCAGATGGCGCTGTAGAGCTCCACCGGCATGCCGATGAGGAGCACCAGCAAGTCCGAGCACGCCAGGCTCACCATGTGGTTGGTCACATTTTTCTGCAGGTAGCCGTTCCTCTTCAGCAACTGTGTCACTCTGATGGTCACCGAATTACCAACGATACCTATCACCAGGATGAGGCTGTAAAACACCGTCAGGAAGATTTTGACGGGGTAGTTCGGTTCCAGCTCCTTCCAGTCTTTCTTCTCCTCTATCTCAACTTCTTCTTCCATGATAGCAAAAAGTGGTGAGCTCAGATTTTCCAGGTGCATTGATTTTTGTCCCCGTAGCTTATCAGTGCTGTTACTGGGTGCAGCCGCTGTGATTAGAGCCGAAACTCAGAGGTGAGTACTTCCCCCCAAGATAACAGCAAACAACCCTCACAACTTTTTATTTTTGTCTAAAATGATTCCTGAGTCTTCAAAAAGAAATCAGTTTTACTTTACACTCAACTCCACAGTAGAAAATACAAACTCTTTCTCTCTTTACTTTCTGCTCAGCTTTGAATATTCAGAGTTTTAGCCCCAAAAGTCCAGCGTGTGACCCTCGTGTCTAATCCATCTTTACCTATCTCTGATGAGCATCTGGGATCCCCTGAGAGAGTCCTCACAGGTCCTGGTCTGGAGTCGGTTGGTTTCACCTCAGTCAGAGCAAAGTAAAGTGTTGGCGGACGCTCCACTCAGCACAAATATCCTCCTCCCTCCCACGAGGGCAGGGCAGTTAAACATTAAACACCGCCACAGGCAGCATGAGCTCAGGCCTGGTTTCATTTCTTATCAGCAGTAACATGCCTCCCCCTCTTTTTACACACACATGCTGGTTTTGTTTTTAGTCCAATTTATAGATGAGATTAGAAAAATATTGTTAAAAAAAGTTAAAGACAAAGAAAAAGAAGCAGTTAAAAACATGCTTGACTTTGACCACAATAAATAAAGTGTAAGATTTACAACCTTGAAGTTGTGTTTGGAGATAATGTTTACAGATAACGCAGCAGATATGAGCCTGCCTCCTGAATATAAGGCAGGTTTTTTATTTTAAAAGAACCGAAACTATGAGAACAGGGGGGAGGTTTGGAAGGTTGAAACAGGAACAAGGTGGAAATTGTCCAGGTTTTGGGCTGCGGATGTGAGGTTCTACAGTTCATGACCGTGAGAGAATAAACAAGCCTCATGCCTCTCATCAACATTAGATTCTTATCTTAAAACAGCAAGTTTTTCTATGAGGTTTAAAAGTTGGAAACAAGAAACTCTCAGTGGCTACATTCATATTAAACTTTGAAGTGGATCAAATCTGATGTTTTTTGTCTCTAGATTACTTGGTCCTGATTTGGTCCTAGAGCTGCTTCATACCTGATCTGTCTTATTTTCCTGTGAATGTCATCTGTCCTCATCTTTCATTGTCGGCACCTTCACAGCCTCTTAAAAATAAACATGGTGGAGAGAAACAATGAGTAATGAGGGTCAATGATAGATAGATAGATAGATAGATAGATAGATAGATAGATAGATAGATAGATAGATAGATAGATAGATAGATAGATAGATAGATAGATAGATAGATAGATAGATAGATAGATAGATAGATAGATAGATAGTCACTTTATTGATCTCAATGGGTTTCCAGCAGCTCAATGTAAGCCTGAAAAGTAATAAAGCAACGAACAGCAGACAATAAAAGACAGTTAAAAAAAGAGTAAATAAAGCCAATAGCGAGATTTAATGTTAATGTTATATTGATGAGGAAGTTTCACATTTGTTGAACGTTTGTGGAGAAGTTCCCATTCAAGCCAAAGTGGACAGAAATTAATGATTTGACTGTTGCACCAAACATGTTACTGTTGTTACACATGCAGCTCATATGTGTGGCATTTTAGGTGCTATTGGAGCCAGATACATGCTTCCTAGATCTGACTAAAAAACTCTGAATTGACCATTAAGTTCTGTAATGTGAACGTAGCCTCAACTGCCCGAACCTGTCATAAATTGCTAATTTCAGCCTGATGAATATCACCTGTTAGAGTTGATTATTAGTATAATCAATGTCCCTTAAAATCGCCACAGAAGGTGACTTTTTCTGCTCTGTTTGTGGACAAGTTTCATTCACAAAAATGTTCCCAAAGAGTTCAAATCAGTAGACAAAAAAAGTGACTTCCGACTCTGAGACGCTGGATTAATTCAGCCCTGAACTCAAAAAGAGAAAAATCCAAGTACAAGAAAATAAATGAATGCCACAAATGTTCTTAAATCACTGGTATGAACCTCTTATCAGTTCATTCGAGTGGTTCTCGTATGAGGTCAATCGTTGATATGAAGAACATTTTCAATTAAGATTGGCCGATAACATTTGAGTGGCTGATAAAACGGGACTTTTTAGATAATGATTAATGTGTGACCCTGATTTCTTAGTGAGCAGCGTTTTCCAGACAGTCTGGGCTGTGAGTAATCTGACTACAGTTTCTATTTGGAAAAGCTGCGTTAATCGACACTACAACACAGCGTAACCCAACTTCAATCTGTTTACTGTTACACAAACAAGTGTCCCCCCGTAAACAATGGCAGGAAGGAACTAACATGACTCACTAGTTAGACAAGGAGACATGAATAAGCAGCTTAAATGTTACACATACAACATATAATTAAAAAGATACAAGTAGAGATTAAACAAACAATCTTATAAAGTAATTAACTTAATAACATTGGGGAATTATTCCTATTCTTATAATTTACCAAATACTGTGAAGCTTAATAGCAACATAATTAATACGGTAAACATTTAACTGCATTAACCCAAAAGTTTTGTTTTGGGTTTTTTACGTTATAATTTTTGCTGTTTTGCTTTAATTTATTTCACAATGTTTGTATGTAATATTAATTAGGTTAACGATATTTGGGTAAGTGATAAATAAGGGTTGGCAAGATGAGCAATTCAAAAATATCTTTCAAAATAGTTTCAAAAGCAGTATCAGATATATTAAAATGTACAGTTTGTATTTTTGTTGGTTTTATATAATTTGAAATGACATTAGCACCCTTTTTTTTAACCAAAAGTAAGACTGAATGCTCCAAAAAATGTCAAATGGTGTAACCACAAAAGAATGATAAATATTACATATTTTATCACCTACAGTGTATTTAAGTGTATTTATACTAATAATTACTTAATTTGAAAATAATGTAAAAGCTTCCTTTTGATTGATATGATTCCCCAGATTAAATGTAATATTTAGAACAATTGTATTCCATTACCTTTATTTAATATAAAAGTTATAATGTAAGATCATGCCAAACTAGTTGATATGGTGTTTTATTGAGAATTTAGTGTTTTTAAGCAAGTTGAATTATTTGGTAAAAAGTTTTTATGGTTACACCACTTAGACATTTTTGCCATAATCCTCTAATATATTCTCTCAAAATGGATTAAAAGCAGAAATTTGATGCTGGATCCACAAAAAAAGAATGTGTGCAAGTTATTCATACGTTTATTTTCACATTTTAACCCTTTAAATTTAAACTAAACCACATGGACACAAGAAAACCATCACTGACCCATTTATGTTTATTTTGATATTTTACTTTATTGTATTGTTAATGTGTTTTATCTCTTATAGGTGAGGTTTTCAGATAAGCCCATATTGGATTTCTACCTCACCTGCACATGTATTTTATTTTTATTTGACTATTTTTCTCTGACTTTAATTTTACAAATGGGCGAATAAACCAATAAAACCAATAGTGTGTACTACGGTAATTATGGTTATAAGATCTTTTCCCCTTCTTATAATACATATCCTTTACAAGCAAAACTCTTCAAACTCTCGGAGGACATTATTAATCTTAAAAGCATCTGTGTTTCATCCCCAGACGAAGCTGAAGTGATGTCAACACGTTGAAGCTGATTAGATAAAAGCTCTGAGTGCCCTCTCGCTGTGATTGGATATTGTCAGATAAACCGCGTCGCCAGCCAGATGTTAACGATCTAAAGTGAAGAAAGTGGAAAAAATAATCGAGGCTGATGTTAATCACGGTGCTGAAGATCTCCTCTGAATTATCTGTATTGTGTTCAGACGCCTGCTTGTAATTAGGCTGCATGAGACAATACGTTTGTGATGAGGTGCTCATGTGGAAGAGATGGTGTGAAATTGTCTTTGTGACTTTGAAATAAAGACATCATGGAGTGTATTGTTCTGCATATTTGGAGCTCTAAGCCATCTGTTAGATGTTAAAAGACATAAAACGATTCACAGACATGAAAAATGCTCATGTAGCCGAACTAATGTCTAATTATTTATGTGACAAAACTAGTCATGCATCGGATAAATAAGGATAACTTGTTGGAGCTGGAAAGGAAATGAAAAACCTTAAAGGACCAGTGTGAAAGATTTAGGGGATCTATGGGCAAAAAATACTGGCATAAATGTATTATAAGTATGTCGTAAGTATGTTTTAATTAGTGTAAAATCACCTGAAGGCCACGTTTCTACAGTAGCCCAGAACAGATAAACCAAACATTGGTTGTAGAGATGACTTTTCACATTTTTTGCAAGTTTCTCTGCAGCTGTAGATTCTCCTACACACTTCAAAGGAGAGGAGAGGTGTATTCATTTGGTCGCAATCTGCAACTTCACCACTAGATGTCACTAAATCGTACACACTGCTCCTTTAAGTCAAATCAATTTTATTTGTATAGCCCAATATCACAGATTTCCTTAAGAGGCTTTACAGTGTGTACAACTCCTCTGTCTTTAGACCCTCATTTGAATAAAGACAAAACCCTTTAAAGAGGACAAAATGGAAGAAAGGATGAGTGAAAGAGGAGGGATCCTCTCTCTCAGGACGGACAGATGTGCAACAAATGTGGATACAAAATAGATGACAAATTACAGCATTTAACAGGATAACAACATTATAATGGATTTATAATATACAGTGTATGATGAATGTGATGAAGAGGAGGCCAAACAGCTTCCAGGTACACTATTATTATTACCAGGAAGATTAGACAAGAAAATACATTATTCACACAGGAGAGAGAGAAGGATAAAGACATCATTCAGAGAGAGCAAACCAGATCCAAAACCCTTCAGAGATTGGCTCCGACAGTCAGGGAAGCCGACTGGAAGCAGACCAGGATGGATGCTGGTCCAGTAGAGACAAGAGAGGCCAAGAGGAGACAATAGAGAGAGAAGAGCAAGGGGCAAACAGCTCGAACGCTCATGTACTTATGACACAAACAAACAAACAGGTTTTTCACTTTACTCTCCACTTTAAAAGATTAAAAGGTCTCCTTGAAATGCCTCGGGGAAATTATATTTTATACTCGACAAGACAGAAAATGTGTGTTTCATTATGTAACGATGGTTTATAGTCAACAGTCAGGCCACTAGACTGTAAATCGTGTGTGTGTGTGTGGTTGTTTTTTAGGCACTCAGCAACATTCTTCTTTGGCCTCTTTTATCTGAATATTCACGATACACTGAAAGATATATAAAAGCAATATTTAGCAGGGCTGAAATGTTTTCATACGACGTTATAAAAGATAATATTTTGTGCAATTTTGTCCTTTTCAAACACTTCTGACACCATGAATGGCACTGAAGAGGTGAGTATATGTGTGAATGTGGAGATGCTCTTTTAAGCCGAGTCTGTAATTAGATCACATTACAAGCTCTTCTCTCTTTGTGCCTTTTCCTATGGTGTGAAGATGTTTCTTTTTCTTTATTTTTGTTTCATTCAATTGACTCAACAGCCACAAAATATATTTTCTCAGCTTCTAAAACGAATAAAATGATTTCAATTTGTGACAACTGCTTCACGTAGAGAAACAGAGTCTACAGCGACGCTAGTAGCTCTGTGAGGCTGAAAAATGACCAAGGTACCTTTTATTTTTTCATATAAAAACTTAAATTAAGAGAACAGCTCACATATCCAGTAGTAAACACACTATATACTGAACGTGAAATGAGCCTGAAGGTCTGTGATGTGAATGAAGCTGCTTCAATTTGTCGCTTGTTGAAGCGTGATGATGAATGTCATCTGTTAATGAGTGTTTGTTAGATGTATTAGAATAATCAACACCTCTAAATGTTCCGTATAAGGCGACATGTTCTTCTTTCATTCACAAAATTTTTTCCAAAGAGTAAAAAGCGCTTCACGTCCTGCAGTTATGCAAATATTGATCTAATTTTTCCTTCCCACTTTTATAGTAATAAAATAAAGCTGCGAGCGTTGAGTTCAGGGTTCAATCCAACACAGACTGTTAGAAGTCGAAAAGCTTCAAAAGTTAAATTGAAAATATCCCCCAAGTTTGGTGATATTTGGACAATTTGTTATTGATTTATGGCCAAATTTACACTTAGCCTACCCACATGTTTGGAGCTGGTGGCGCCCCCTATTGAAAAATTACAAAATAACCCTAACCCTAACACCTGATTCAACATAGTTATAAATCATCATGTGAGTTGTGTAATAAATGGACAGAAAATTTCTGATTCATAGTCTAAATCTGTGTTATAACGTGCCACTAGTACTACTACAACTATTACCCTCTAGTGGTTGATTTGAATGAAATTGTCAGGATAGGTTTCAGGTTCACATGTCCTGCAAGTTTTGTGATGATCGTCCCAGCGTTTGTTGACTTTGGTTTATTTATGTGCTGAACCACACCCTTTCAGTTCAACGATCAATATCTTGAAAATTACATAAGATATCAACTTTATGCACGGTTTTCAAAGCTTGGTCCAATACTGATCCACAGAAAACTTTGTAGCAATCGGACCTTCAGTTTAAGAGAATCCAGGAAAAAAATAATTTTGTTTGTGAGACTTACGGTTTGAAAAAGTTATGGGCCAAAACATGATTAACAATTATAACAGTTTTGTTATAGCGCCCCCATCAGACCAAATTAAACACTCTGCTAAAAGCTCTGTAACCACAAACTCTACATTTCATTTCATCGACTTCTCATGAACACAAATAATCTTCCTTTTAATTTGTAGACATTGTGTGTAGTTTTGTATCATGTGTGTGTGTGTGTGTGTGTTTTGCTTTGTATTGTTTGTTACTGTGCTGTTATATGTTTTTATTGTGACCCGCTGAAGGTACTGCAGATGAAAATGACCTATATGGTGATGATGTTTAACACTCTACATAGTCCCAATATATAACAGAAATAAATTAATAAATATTTCTTGGGCAGCACTTGCACACAACTTCCAATTAATGGGCTCATATCTCATCTCTGTCGCTTCACCATCTCACAGGAATTTGCGCCCACGTCGTCAGAAAAATAATAAAACAGAACAAAAACAATAAAGTTTCAACCCTTCAGGCTCGAACCCCGTTAATTAGACGACACGGACTGAAGATAACAGAGAAAATACATCATGCAGATATAATCTCAAGGAAATAAACACAGTTTGGACACATGAGGACATTTACAGTGATTTTCTGTAGTGACAGAAAAACAGCATTTAAAACACAGATTTTAAAAAGATGTTTTAATAGTGCAGTGTAACTATGAAAACAGGCTTGCAAAATAAAAAGATAATTACAAGAAGCTGAAGTTGATAACAGAGAGAAGTTTCTATTACAGCTTTTTTTCTCCTCCTCTTTAAGATCATGTATAACAAAATTAATTAATGACACTTAAAAGACAAAGAAATTGGTTCAGATTGTAAAAAAATAAACAAAAAAAACAAAAAAACAAGACAAAGTACCTGAGAAAGAAAAAAATCATATTTATGATTTCACAAGCACCAGTGATGAAGTCTTTGCAGACAACATGGAAATATTACCACCTGTAAAGTCATCATCATCATCATCATCATCATCATCATCATCATCATCATCAAGAAAAACCGTGAAAGGAAAGGTGGGACGGCTTTTTAAAAAGAAAAATGAAATAATGAACGTGAAGTAGACGAGTTTATGTGTCTCACTTAAAGTGCTCAACCTGTTAATCTAACCCTCACAGGCAGGTTATTTACTTCACTTCACGCGTCCAGTCAGCGATGAGTGCTGGAAAAAAACACTCTAATAATAAAAAAGATGACATTTAACAGGATGAAGAGGAACAACATTGAACTAATTCACCTTCAGCTTTAGTGTTTAAACATGAAATCACAAAAAAAAAAAAAAAAACATGGTAAATAAAATCTTTTTTTTTGTTTCTTTTCTTTTGAAAATAAGAATCATATATATATATTTATACATATATATATATAATCTCATTTGCAAGTTAAATTTGGCTGTAATCGTTTACACAATGATACATGAAATATAAAAAAAGAAAAATATGAGCAGGTGAATCTTTAGTGGTCATCTGAAATTTTCACAAACAAACAAAACAAACATGAAATACTCGTGTTAATGTCGACTGTTTACAGTATTTACAACGATTTCTGACAAAAAAGGAGACCGCTCGTTTTCTGAGCAGACGACCGTTATTGCAGCAAGGCGGTTTTTGTAGCTTATAGCAGGAAGGTTTCATTTATTTAGTTATTTATTTATTTATCATCAGTTCATATTCATCATCATTAAAACAACAAAAAAAAAACAACCCAAAAAAAGAGAGATCACAGTTTGTCTTCATGATCCAGCGCTGTCAGGAGGAACGGGACACGACGTTAACGTGTGGCGGGAAATCGTTAATGTTAACGTCCGACAACGTCAGACTGATAAAGATTTATTTGACTCTTGAAGTTCCAGATTGTGGAAAAAACTTGAAGGATATTTTCTGTTTGAGCTGCAACGATTAGTCGATTAACCGATTTATTGTGTAACAGAAAATTAACCAGCAACTAATTTGATAATCATTTAATCATTTTTAGCTATTTCTAAAGCAATAAATGCCCAAAATTAACTTGTTAAAGATACTTAAATGTGACGATTTGATACTTTTCTTCTTCATATATGATAATAAACTGAATATCTTTGGATTTTTGATCAGTTTGGTTCAATAAAACAAGTAATTTCAATATGATATATGGCATTTTTCACTATTTTCTGACAATTTGAAGGCAAAACTCTTTCTTAAGATTAACCGTTATTGGTCTAATTATCATTAGATACAGCTTTAGTTTAAATATTAAACCATGTTAGTGTCACCTGGAGGCCTAAAGGAGGTGAAAAATATCTCCTAACACACACACACACACACACACACACACACACAGAAGGAGGTCACTGTGAACAGTTCGGACTGAGTTTCTGATTCTCGTCACACAGATGTGTCACAAGGACGATTTGCACAAAAAAAAAAAAGAAAAAAAGAAGAATCGCACATGAGAAACAGTGAAAATGAGCACGATGCGGCTCCAGATGGCCTTCGTTTCAACAGTCGCAGGTGTTGAAATTAGTGACAGTCGCTGCTGTGTGTAAATTCAAGGATATCCTGCCGTCAGCGAGAGAAGCTTTGCTCTGATTCAGATCTTTTTGTTAGTGTTCGGATTCAACACGTACCATCACATCCGGTCATATGACACGATTAGTAAATAATCACTGATAAAGTCCAGCACTTCGAGTACCATGAAGTAAAGTAAAAACAGCTCCTCAGTCGAGCGTGGTGTAGAAATGGATGGTTCGTCTCAACACTGTAGAAAATAAATAGCTTTTTAATATTTGTAGGCACTGCGGTAGTTTTTTCATCGTCTCTGAAAAAGCTTCCAGATTGTCCGCTCGGCGCGATCCACGAGGTTCGGCCTCCTGCGGACACAAGAGAGAGAGAAAACAGGATGAGAAAAGTGGAGCTGGAGGAGAATATATACAGATCATCAATAAGCACAAACAATAACTTAAGTAAACAACAACAACAAAACCATCCTCATGAACTGGAAAACTAGAAAATCCATAAACACATTTCACTAGAAAACAAACTCACTATGAATATTATGAATTTCTCAGGATTATTATTATTATTATCTATTTATTTATTTATATATTTCTCTCTTGTTTTTATTTATTTTTTCTCTTTCCTCCAGGTGTGATGTCTTTATCATTTTATTGTACGTGTTTTCTTTTACACACGTAAATATTGTCTGTATGTTTTATCCAGGTTTGTTTTTTTGTTTGTTCCTTTTTTCTCTCTTCGTATTGTATGTTTATGTTTGTTTGGCAATAAATAAATACAAATAAATAAATAAATAAATAAAAGAATATCTACAGATCAATAACAATTAACTGATAATAAACTGTAAGGAAGATTAAAAAACAAGTAATTTATTTCTCTAACAGCTGGATGAAGCCAACAATACTGAAAATGGCTCAAGTGACTCATTCCAGTATGTTAATGTTGTTTATTTTAACACTTTTTTGGTTTTTTTATTGCCTCTGCCTGCGCTGTATTTTATTTGTTCTTTGTAATTTGTTGTGTAATTTTTAATTTGTACCTCGAGGTTAATGTTAAGTTAGTGTCACTGCCCCTTTTTCTACATCTCTTCTTCATTTCCTCACATCTCTTTACTGTGTTTCTCAAAAAAAAAAGCCAAATAAACTGAAGCATTAAGTACTTTGACATCTATAAAAGGCAATAAAATAAAATAAATAAAGGATTCACTATTCCCCCTCACTACAGTTTTATTTATGTCAGTGTAGATAATAAAAAAATATATTAAATAAACCCAAATCATTTAAACATTGAAGAGATTTTGCCTTTGTTGTTTGATCTGGGGCTATAAATGATTTATCTTGTTTATAACATCCTGTTTATTCATCATTATAACATAAATATTCACTGTGTCCACAAAGATCTGCTTTTCTCTGTTTATATTCCTATAAATGGAATATTTTAGGTTTCCATTTTTTTAAATTGTACAAAAGCAAAACTAAAGATGTAAGATGTATCCCTGATGGGTGTTTAGAGTGTAAAAATAAAGCAATGAATTAATTAACTGAGACAAATATTAAAAGAGTGATTATAGTGAAATAATCTTTAGTGTCTTGTTTGTTTTTTTAACTTACTTATGTTTACTTACTAAAAATATTTGATGAGGTGTTTGAGCCAGTCATACAACATAATAACCATTAATTAATGCAGCAATTAGTTCAAATAAATCAATAATATTTACAGTACAAATTTAAATAATAATAATAATAATAATAATAATAATAATAAGTTGTTGTTGTATTTTTTTTAAAATTGTATAATCAAATTAACTGAGACGAGTAATAAAAGAGTGAATTATTGTGAAATAATCATTAGTTGCAGCCTGTGATACAATTTTAAACTGTTACAGTATATTGTAGTATTGACATTTTAAATTAATAGAAAAAATAAAATAATAAAATAAAAATAGTATAAAAATTGTAAATTTAGTATATAATAAAATAAACATAACACAAATAATACATAATAAAATAACAATAATACAAAATAATAAATAAAAATATATAATAATAAAATAATAATAATACAAAATAATAAATAATAAATAAAAACATATAATAATAAAACAAAATAAAAAAAATAATAAATAAAAAAAATATAATAATAAAATAATAATAATACAAAATAATAAAATAATAAAAATATAAGAAGCTTTATTTCTCTGTGTGTTGTTCTTTAAATGTGACAGATATAAACTCTCCTTCCTCCGTTAAACACGACTTACTCAGCAGACAAGTTTAACTTAAAATTAAACTGTTTTCATTCTCCACTAAACGCCTCTATTAGACGCCACATGCTGAGTTTTAAAATCTCTCTCTCTCTTCGTCCCTGCTGGTAAATTCCTCTGTGAGGCCGACGAGGAGGAAAGAAAAAACCTCTGACTAAAACCTCTGAATGAATAGCGAGCAGACGACGGAGTAGTGTGGGTGGCCGATCTGCGGTTCTGTCGGTTTTTAAAATATTTACGTGACGATCATCCTGTCCTGCTCATCTTCTGTCTTTCTTAATCATCCACATGTCCAAACAGTGAGAGAGGGCGTCACCACTAACGCATGACAGATGTTCACAAGAGACACAGCCACAAAGTCTCATTATAACATGAGCTCTGTTACACAGGTCATCATTAAAGCTGATTCATTTACGTGCTTTTTGGGGCAGTGAAACAAGCTGAAAATAAAATACTGACTTATTATTTACCTCATTTTTCTTATAAAGTAGTTTGTTAACACAGAATTACTTATTTAGACTTTTAGACAACGTGAATCTACATCAGCATTAGTCCAATATTCACTCACTTTCAGTTGGTTTTTGGTTTAAATCGACTTTAACCAGACTTTTACTTGCACTTTATTAGCTCATGTGTTTTTAAAAGATAAGATATAAGACTTTAGTATCCTTTATTTATTTTTAGACATTACATATGTTGTTTTTTCTTTATATATCTATTGGCTTATTACTCTTAAACCTCTTTTTATTGTCTTTTGTTCGTTTCTTTATTACTTTTCAGGCTTAAATTGAGCTGCTGGAAACCTGAATTTCCCATTAGGATCAATAAAGTGACTATCTATGCATCTATCTATCTATCTATCTATCTATCTATCTATCTATGCATCTATCTATCTATCTATCTATCTATCTATCTATCTATCTATGCATCTATCTATCTATCTATCTATCTATCTATCTATCTATCTATCTATCTATCTATCTATCTATCGATCGATCTATCTATCTATCTATCTATCTATCTATCTATCTATCGATCTATCGATCTATCGATCTATCTATCTATCTATCTATCTATCTATCTATCTATCTATCTATCCATCCATCCATCCATCCATCTATCCATCTATCCATCTATCCATCTATCCATCTATCCATCTATCTATCCATCTATCTATCTATCTATCTATCTATGCATCTATCTATCTATCTATCTATCTATCTATCTATCTATCTATCTATCTATCTATCTATCTATCTATCTATCTATCTATCTATCTATCTATCTATCTATCTATGCATCTTTCTATATAAGCATTAGTCTAATATTCACTAACTTTTAGTTGTTGTTTTTTTTTTTAAATCGTCTCCTGAGGGAAATATCGGACTATTTAGCAGCTAAACGCTTCACTATGTTCACCAGCTAACGTTAACTGTTTATCTGCAGGAAGTAAACAGAGGGATTATAAAAGCTTCTGCATTTAGAAACAAGGTTGAAAGTGAAATTCGAGGGTTGGAAAAAGGTTTTTAAAGCTCAGTAGAGTTGAGAAGAACAACAGAGAAACTCCTTTTACATCACACGCTTTCATTTGATCCCTTATTAACCTTCATAACTTACATACAGTTCATATTCTGACCCAACACTAATTACATTACTTTATAATTAGTGCTTATACTAAACTTTGAACCACAAATGTATATTACTGTATGTTCATGTTTCTTTAGATTTGACACGTTTATAGTGAAAGTACAATCACAATCACACTTTATTATGATCTTATGTAACCTATATATGAGAACATAACAGCTGTAATTATTCCTGTTAATGTGTTGAATGGCTTCATGATAAACTTTAACCTTTAACATCTTCTATGTGTAAAAATATATTCAAGCTACATAAAAATAAATAATTTAATTTATCCATTTTCCAAACTGCTTATCCTTAGTCAACAAAGATACTCATTGATTTTAATGATGTTAGTTATGTTAATGACGCAGCCAGCATTTACATTATTATTTAAATCTAGAGGTGCAATCATTAGTTGATTAAATATATTTGATTTTCTTTAAAAGTTTAAGTTTTTTTGGGAGGGATGATGTTTTTCTTCATTTAAATCTAAAGATAGAGGATGTTATAATGATGTAAGGACTGTGAAGCTCACTGATTTGATTAATCAATGGACAGAAAATTAATTAACAACGTTTTAGATAATTGATTCATTCATTCGTTTTGAGTTTTTTTTTTTTTCTTTAAGAATAAAAGTTCAGATTCTCTGGTTCCAGCTTCTTAAATGTGAAGATTTTCTGTTTTTTTTTTATTCCTCTATGATGGTAAATTGAATATCTTTGAGTTGAGACTGTTGATCAGATAAAAACAAGATATTTGAGGAAGTCATCTTGGACGTCAGGAAACACGCATCGGAGCAGTCACAGAGAAAATAAAAAAATCAAGTGCACCTTTTCACTATATCGAGTGTTTGAAATACTACTATGTGCTCAGGATACAATTCATTCCCATGTTTTTTGGTCAATTCGTATGAAACAGCATTTAAACTGCTCAATGTCGTAAAACTTGGCCTCGATATTAACTTTTTCTTCTATTTCTCTCCTGAAGCTCCGTACGAAACCTTAAAAATGTGCTATAAACTACAGAGCATTGGAGAAAAGAAAGAAATATATATATCAAGGTTATATTTTATTATATCAAGCGCTGAAAAATGCTCATGAGATACAAGCTGTCACACGTTTTTTGATTAATTCATATGAAACAGTATTTTAAGTGCTCAATGTAGTAAATCGTAGCCTAAATTTTACATTTATATATATTTGTGATTATTGTGGCATTAAAAAACCTTTGTTTTAGTGTTATGAAGCTAGAAGTTTCCCCTTATAGAGGCCCTGATATAGCTGTGTTTTATGAATGTTGTGGGTTTTTTGGGGGATTTTTCTTATCCTGGACTACGAGACTGTTATAATTAAGTTATTGACGATGATTTATTTCTGTCTATGAATCATTTATCAGAATAGTTGCAGATTCATATTTTGTGCATTGATTAATCGAGTAACTGTTGCAGATCTGCTTCACATTTACACACACAAACAGTAACATGCACACACACACACACACACCAGTAACACCAGTAAGAAGTGAGTGATTTACTTTGTGTGTGTTGTGTTGGATCACGAACAGTAGCTTCCTTCATTCGGGGAGATGGTGTGTAGAGGAATAAGGCTTTCACACTGCTCGCTGTCTTCTGGCAGTCTGGAAGAGAGGAAGAGGAGGAAGAGGAGGAGGTGTCAATCATCATCACAGTCATCATCGTGACAACCATCATTATTATAATCATCCCTCAGCGAACGGGTACAAGCATCCACAGAAGAAAGGAGAGCGTAAGCGCCGCCGCCGCCGCCGCAGAGAGAGGATGTTCAGTGGAGCGTTCACATCTGATTACTGACTTAACTCAGCGAGGCTCTGAGCTACAAATGGATCGGATCTATTGTCCTTGTAAAAATGTCACAGCAGAGAAAGACTTTAAGTGTCTGTCAGCGTTAAGGTCAATTATTAAATGGGACACACACACACACACACACACACACACACACACACACCACACACACCACACACACACACACACACACACACAGAGAAACATTTAAAACTTCAGCAGCTCTAAGTTTAAAGACATTTTCTCACTTCCTTCCTTCCTTCAGATTTGAGTGTAAATTCCTTCAGATTTGGTCCTGATTCCTCAGAGCTGCATTTTCATCCATGAGGCATAACAGACTGTGTTTACACTATTTTATCAATGGCATCACAATCGCCACAGTTACCACACATGATGCTGGAAAGAGCCCATTGAAAGATGACTAATAACTGATGTAGAAACCCAAAAAGAGACAGATGGAAATGACTGTTACTCTGATAAGATAATTCAGTGTAATACAGGAAACCCTTTTTTTTCACTCTGACTTCATTAAAACAGCATAAAGTGGCTGTTTTAGCTCTAATAGTCATGTTTTCTTTAGGTGAGACAAGTTTATCCTATTAGTCTCTAATAATAACAATAACAATGATAGTAATAACTCAAATCTCTATGCATCCTCCCCATCTTTGATTCAAACCAATAAACTTGTTTTCCAGTCTATTCATCACTTACTTCCTACTATTTTATCAATGGCGTCACAATCGCCACAGTAACCACACATGATGTTAGACAGAGCTCATTGAAAGATGACTAATAACTAATAACTGATATAGAAACCAAAAAAAGGACAGCCGGAAATGAGTGTTTTAGTGGTTTAAACAGTAATGTGGTTTCTCTGATAAGATTATTCTGCAGTAGTTAATATAAAACAGGAAAACCCTTCTTTTCCTCCAGCTTCAATAAAACAGCACAAAGTGGCTGTTTTAGCTCTAATAGTTATGTTTTATTGAGGTGAGACATGTTAAGTTTATCCTGGCTAATAACTCTTTTGTTTAAATCTCTATACATCCTCCCCATCTTCAATTTAAACCATTTAAAAATATATATTTTGTCCTGTTTCTCAGTCTATTCATCACCTACTCCCTACTATTTTATCAATGGCGTCACAATCGCCACAGTAACCACACATGATGCTAGACAGAGCCAATTGAAAGATGACTAATAACTGATGTAGAAACCAGAAAAAGAAAAAAAAAAGCTGGAAATGAGTGTTTTTTAATCTTTGGCTTCAATAAAACAGAGACAAAGTCATTGTTATGTTTTTCTTAGGTGAGACATGTTAAGTTTATCCTTTCAGCCTCTAATAATAATGATAATAACTCTTCATCCTCCCCATCCTCAATTTAAACCATTTTTTAAATCTGTTATTCTGTTTCTTAATCTACTCACAACCTACTCCCAGTACGTTTTTACATATTTATTTCACTTCAACTTCCAAAGTCCATAATTAAAAACACAAGCCCAGCCGATAATCTCCACCCGACATTTTCAAGTATAACTTTTTCTAAAATCTTTAATTAGATCCTGACAGCGGGTCGTGTCTCGGTGGGTCGAGCGCTGCTACAGAGTTCGTTTTGGACCAGACTGAGACCAACTCCTCCTCTAAAAAGGGTTTAGGGTTAGTTGTTTTTGGTCTGCACCTGAGTGTGATTTACTGTGTTCATATCTGCACAAATGAATCGCACCAAGGTGGAAAATAAAGCAGAGTTTGATTTAACCACACTAAAAAAAATGCAGGTGTGAAAAGACCCTAAAATAAGGCAGATATCTGAGTATAAAGAGGGACAGCAGGAGAGAAACTAAACGTTAAACCACAAAAAAATAAGTTGCTGCAAAAGAGAGATCTCTCTTTGTTCTTCAGCAACGACACACGAGTTGATTCTTCCTGATTGAGGAGGACGATGGGGGCGATGGGGGGTCGTCAGCGGTTATTTCCTGCTATGAGACGACTCATTTCATTGAGGGTTGGCTCAGCTCAGCGCAGCTAAAGTGGACCGACCCGAGCTAATGTAAAAGCTCTTTTATAGTCAGTGTTTCATTAGCTCAGTTTAACCTGAAGGACAAAATCACGTCAACACTTCCAACAGCCTGACAGGAGGAAGTGTGATTGACTGACTGATAGACGAGCTGCATAAATCTGAGACTTATGTTCTGCTTTAATGGTTTTAATTAAATATTATTTCACCTTTACAAGACAAAAAAAAAAAAAAAGCTTCAAGGACTCGACTTAAATAGTTCCTCAGAGAAACTTTACCAGCAGGACGAGAGTGTGAAAGTGTGTTTGTATCTTTATCCGTCATCTTATATTCAGGCTGTCCCTATATACCAGCCAATACGGTAATTTAATATTAAAATTACCCCTCTCTCTCTTTCTCTCATTGACTCTCTACCAATCATCAGTGTTGATGTGCGTCATGTGTTGCCAGTAGATACAAGATGAGTGAAGCTTTACTCACTTTATTTTATTATTTATCTATTATACTTTAATAATCCTTTATTATATCTCATAAAATATATATATTTTTAAAATTTTACTAAATACAAAAATTCTCTTTTATTAATTTCTTTTATCCCATTTTACTATTTGGTTTTTCCTTTTTATTCTTTCTTTTTCCCCCCCTCATTATAATCTACTTTGTATGTCTTGTTTTATTCCTCTTACTCTCCTCTTAGTTGTTCTTTTATTTTATTCTCTCTTTTTTCTCCCCTAAATTCTTTATTTTCATTTTAATACTCCTCCTTACACTTCTGGCTTCACTACTTTATTCATCTATTATATTTTATTATATTTTGTTTCTCTTTTATTCATTTGTTTTTAGCCTGTTTTACTACTTGGTCTTCCCTTTTTATTCTTTCTTTTTTTATTTTCTTCTTCATAACTGACTTTTTATATCTTGTTTTATTTCATCACATCTCCTCTTAGTTATTATTTTATTCACTTTTATTTTAAAATCTTTATTTTCATTTTAATACCCCACCATACACTACTGGTTTTACTACTTTATTTTAGTATTTATCTATAACATTTTATGAATCTTCTATTATTAAATCTGAATCTTTGACATTTTTATTCTACCTCTTTTTCTCTCCTTTTTACTACTTGATCTTCCCTTTTTAATCTTTTTTTTCTTATTCATAACCAACTTTGTGTGTCTGGTTTTACATCATCACATCTCCTCTTAGTGGTTTTATTATTTTATTCTCTTATTTTTATCTTTAATGTCTTTAAATTGACCTCTCGTACTAACTGACTGACTCTACCGATCATCTGTGTTAATGTGCATCATGTTGCAAGTAGATACACGATGTGTGAAAAAACCTTTTCAAAGTCAATCATATAAATAATAATAATAATAATCACTCAAAATAAAGGGAAGGTCTCAGTTTTAGGCCTTTGCAGAACTCTACTGATACCACATCTTTCACTTTTGAGAGTTAAATGCTAAATCCACCTTTCTTTTTTTTCATGAATAAAATGATCATGTGTACCTCTGAATGCGATGTTTCCTCCATATGAAGGCGTATACTCTCCTCAGACCCACCAGAACCGGGTCCCAGTTGTTGTAGTGACATAAGAGCGCGGCGATGAAGAAGGAGAGGAAGACGGGAACCGCCCCGGCAAAAAATAACCACGAGAAACGAACCTGTCGACACACACACACACAAAAAGACTTTTAGAGACATTTCCTACAATAATAAGTCGACTTTAATGATGTTTGTGTAATATGATAAGTATACAGCACTCAATAAAACCCAGTTCACTACAAAACACGACAAACTGGATCAAATATTTAACAGTTTGACTGAAACTAACACGACAAACATTTACAAACATTTCAGCAGCGACGTTTAAACAAACTGAAATGAATGAGACTCTTCTCTCTGCAGTCCTGCTCGCTGTAACAACCGGAGCCTGGCCGTCGTCAAACAAACACCACCGACATGAATCTTACTTCAAACTACGACCGCTCGACTAGCTGAAAGACGGGAAACGAACCTTCTGCATACAAATGTCGGCCATGATAGAGAGCGGGATGGTGAGGCTCAGAGCCAGAGTCCCGATGAGAGACGAAGTGAGGAAGCAGCCCCTGTAGAGAGAAACCAGACGTTATTGATATTGTGTAAAAGTGTCTAAATATGTTTATGAAATAGTAAAATTGGATGTCGATATGTGGTTCCACTTTAGAGAGATGTTCATGGGATCCTGGAAGCTGTTTTTAAAAAAGGAAATATGCTTAAATCTTAAAATCATGCACAACCTTGGTGATCTGAACGGACTATAAAATGCAAAGTGGGATAAATACCTGTTTTCTTTTCCTGTGCTTATGATGATTGAGCATCTTTTAAAGCACTTTCAATTTTAATCTTTCATTTGCACTATATGTCCTTTTAATGACTTTAATACAAATCATTATTTTATGCTGCAAACTCATATTTTATGCTCTATTCTAGTCTAGTTTTTATTCTTATTTTTCCCCTTTTTCTGTACTTTCTTTTTCTTCTTATTATTATTATTATAAGGTTTTCTTGCTTTTAAATTGTATGTTTTATTGTTTCCAATTTTTATCCTTTATTTATTTATTTTTTTAATTGCATGTGTTTTTATGTTTTTTGTTTCCAATTCTTACTGTTAAATGTTTGTTTTTATGTAAAGTTCCCCCTGGGTATGAAATGCTCTTTATAAATAAAGCTGCCTTGTTATGTGCTTTATGCCCAGTTGGTGCATTTACATTGTTTTGTATCTTGAAAGAAAAATGAATAAAAAGTAAATAACAAAAAAACTGAAATAGTAACTCTGGAGTCAGATTTGTGACCCGATCACATCACGGAGTCAGGATCTCACCAGAGCCAGAGGAACTCGGAGAGGACGGTCCCGATGAGGCCGTTGATGAGGATGTACGTCCACACCAACTGACTGGGGAGCTCGAAGGCCTCGAAGCCCGTATAGTGAAGCAGGAGGAAGCCGGGCCACAGCAGCAGCAGGTTGAACAGACCAACGAACCCTGAAAGAGACACACAGGAGGATCATTTTAACTAAAGGCTGAATATGATATTACTACGGTCCTTTACAAGCAAGTTTAAGACCTACATTTATAATCTGGCTTTTAATTTAACTCTCATTTTATTTATTTAATTAATATCACACTCAGGTTTATTATCCTTACATTAATATTCCTCTCAACATATTTTTATATCCTTTCGTTCATGTTGCTTGTTTTACTTAATTATTATTTATAGTTTATTGATGCTCTTCTAATTTGACTTATTTCCACTTTGCTGCGTTTAAATTTCTCCAGATTATGTTTATTTTTATTTTATTCATTTATTTAAATCCATTTTTATTTTATTCTTCTAGATTGATTTCCTTCTTTAAAACCTACTTTTTATATCTTCTTTTACTTCATCACATCTTCTCTTAGTTGGTTTATTATTGTATTCTCTTATTTTTTTAATTTTCATTTTAATACCCCAGCATACACTACTGGTTTTACTACTTTATTATATTATTCATCTTTTATAGTTCATGAATCTTTTATCATCTTTTATTTTGTTTTATTTGGTTATTCTGAATTTTTTAATTTTTATTCTACCTCTGGTTTCCTCACTTCCTGTTTTTATTGAGTCATTTTATTGAATGTATTTATTATGTAATGATTAATATAATATCACTATGTATGAAAAATGTTATACAATTAAAGTCTGATTGATGATTGATCAATTGAACCAAGTATCTGCTTACCGAAGAACATGGGAATGTCGAGCTTATCCTCCCGATCCACTCGTCTCTTTATCATCACGATGTAGACGGCGTACAGGATCGCACCGGCCAGCGACCACAGAGAGCCTTCAGAGAGAGGAGAGAGTTCAACGTCAAGACATTTAGAAAGAAGCTTTAAAACTCTGTCATTTAATTCAGGAGGATTAACTCTTTCATATATAAGTACAGGCCATTTACATACTGCTCACATTTCATCATTCTTCACACCATTAATCCTTAATGAAGCTTCCAGAGAGCAAAGAGAGTGTAATATTTAGTTTTAACACTTTTTATTGATGGAGAAAAAATATTTATAATCGCACAATATAATAATCCAATGTCACATAACACTGGAGAACATTATGCTTTAAATTAATGATATTATATATTTAATTTTTTGGATAAATATGATTCCATCAGTATCAAGTATTTCCATTTTTTTTTATATATTCTGGGTCAAATGAGGATAAGTCATCAAATGATCAATTAAAAGAAAAGTTTTTAAGGTGTTTTTTCTCTAAATTTCTTTTCTCAAATGTAAAAATGACTCAAATTAGACCCTGAACAGTACGTAAGCATTAAAGAAATGTTAAATCTGTGATGATGTGACAGAGTAGTTACCTGTGACGCCATTCTCATCGTGGTTGTCCATACTGGAGAGGCTGACGAGGGCGACGCCTCCCATACTAAAGCAGAGAGATACGACGTGAACAAAGCAGGTAAAACAAGACTATTATTAAACCTCGACTTTAATGAGGGAAGAAAGAAATATCATATCCATCTCCTGCAATAGAAACATCATTAAAATATGTTGTTTTTTCTGTCTTTCGATCAATTGTACTAAAAAAAAAAGAAGAAGACAAGCAGAGTGACCTTTTCATCCATTTACTATCTGTAGTATTTGTGTAGTGAAACGTGCTGTAACAACTTTTTTTTTAATATAATTTGCTATTTCCACTCAGTTGATTTGTGTTTGACAGAAGTCTTTGTGAGCGTAACCTAGCTACGATCCTTCTCCTCTCTTCTTTTTGAAGTGTGAAGCTGCTCAGTAGACGCTTGTGAAGTTCAGAGACTCGCCCGTATAAATATCAGTTAGCTGCAGGCGTCCATGTTTTCCTGAGCAGATGCACGGGAGTCGCATTTAAATTGGAAGTCGGGGGATAAAGACTTCTGACTTACAGTGGATTGCACCTTCTGTGTGAGGACATGACGGTCTCTCATCTCAAATACCCGTTGAGTAGTAGGAGAGAGAGACGTCAAGGCCAATTCACAGATATATAATAGTTACACTAACATTTTATTAAAGGTATAAATCCACACTGACTCTCTCACTGAGATCCTGCATGTTCTTTTACACTTTGAGTCTGTTTCTGTCACCTTAATTGAAGTGTAACCTGAGCAGCAATATCCAGCTGTTTATGTAAACATGTAAACACTCTGATTCAACACTTACCTCAGCGCTACAGCTAACAGTTTGGACAAGGTGAAACGGTCGCTGCTGTTACTGGGAAAAATGGCCGTCAAGATGAGCGTAAACAGACCTGAAGAGACAAAAGAACGGAGTTAGACTTTTATTTACGTAGGAAGGGATGTTATTGAGAAGAAGTAAAGAAAGCTGGCATTGGAAAGCTTCCAGGAGATAACCAATCAGAGCAGAGTGGGCTCTTCTTAAAGAGACAGGAACTAAAACAGCTTGTTAATAGACAGAGGCTGAACTGAGGAGCTGCATAAAGGACCAGTAGAAGATAAATAACTTTAACTGGAAATCCTGAAAGATATTCCAGTAAGCCCCAGAATATAAATATAGAGGTGAAAATGTGCAGAATATGTTTAAGAACAATTTAAACTATTCATCATTATATTAAATTAATAATAATAATAATTTTATTTGTGTAGCACCTTTCATATAAGATTATTCACAACAAAAGAAATTACATTTACACCAAATGCTTCACATTAAAAAGGCCTAAAAGGAGAATAAAGCTATGCTAAAAAATAACAAAAAAAGAAAAGATGGAAAATAAAAATATGAATAATTTTAAAATAGTTAAAATAGTAAATATAAACTTAAAGAGACTTAAAGCTAACTGTATGAAGATGTCATTATAGATGATCGATTTGACAAAGCTCAGTGACTTTTGGGTTCAGATGAATGAAATAAAAAGATGTGAAACAGAGAGGAGGAACCGGATGAAGAATATGGACTGAGGAGATCAGAGAGCTTTAAAAACTAATGAAAGAGTCTTAAAATCAATTATGTATTAGATGAGGGAGATGTGCTCTTTCTTCTTAATACCAGTGAGGAGTCTCGCTGCTGCATTTTACATTCAGAGCGTTTTAAAAACGGCCTCCAGATCTCCAAAGATCTAAAGAGCTATAATAGTTTCTCCTTTACATGTTATCCTTCCTTCCATTTGTCCTTCCTTCCATCCATCCTTTCCATTTGTCCTTCTTCCCTTTCTTCCATCCTTCCTTTCCATTTGTCCTTCCTCCTTCACTTCCTTCCTTCCATGTGTCCTTCCTCCTTCACTTCCTTCCTTCCATTTGCCCTTCCTCCTTCACTTCCTTCCTTCCATTTGTCCTTCCTCCCATCCTTTCCATTTGTCCTCCTTCCCTTCCTTTCTTCCTTCCTTTCCATTTGTCCTTCCTCCCTCCCTTCCTTCCTTCCATTTGTCCTTCCTTCCATCCTTTCCATTTGTCCTTCTTCCCTTCCTTTCCATTTGTCCTTCCTCCCTCCCTTCCTTCCTTCCATTTGTCCTTCCTTCCATCCTTTCCATTTGTCCTTCTTCCCTTCCTTTCCATTTGTCCTTCTTCCCTCCCTTCCTCCCTTCCATTTGTCCTTCCTTCCATCCTTTCCATTTGTCCTTCCTCCCCTTCTTCTAAAAAGAGCGTGTAAAAACTGTCTCCAGATCTCCAAAAGAAAGTTTTATTCTTTCTATCGACTGAATGTGGATAAATAAAGAGCTATAATAATCTCTCCTTTACATGTTAGTTTTTAAGTGAGAGGGAGAAACGAGAGAATCACCTGATGTGGACGACAGGATGTTGACGATGGCCACCTGCGTGTCGGACAGAGCTTCCTGATACGAGAGGTTAGCGAGGAACCACTGAAGGAGGAAAACACAGAATAACATCTTAAAACACCTTTAACACAGTAAGAAAGAAGATATGTAACTTTTCTTTATGGTATTTATTTCTGTGTTGTCTTGTCTTGTATTTTACACTCACTGAGCACTTTATTAGGCAAGGATATAAAAGCAACACATGCCAATATAAAGATACATTTAAATATGATTAAAAGTGTAAAATTGAAAATAAAATTAAGCTAAAATAGAATAAAAAGTTAGTTTATTAGGAACATCTGTGAAATCTAATAGAGAAACACACCTTATTCAGGGTATTCATTGAGTTACAATCTGCAACCTCGCCACTAGATGTCACTAAATCCTCCAAACTGCACCTTTAATTCCTTAAAAAACGGACTTTCTACTGACCACAAAGCAGAAGAAGAAGCTGATTTTGGCCACGTCGGTGACCGTCAGCTTGCCCACGGTGCGCAGCATGGCCTCGTGGTCCTTGGCAGCCGGGTAGGACATGCGGGACAGTTTGGCCTCCAGGGCCTGAGTGGAGGGCAGCTGACGCACCTCCATTATATTACTGAAACGCACACGCTGCTTTCTGGAAGCTGCTGGGAGGTAGAAACAGAGAGAGAGAGAGAGAGAGAGAGAGAGAGAGAGAGAGAGAGGAAGAGAGAGGAGTGAGCTTTTACTTTAATGCTTAAAACACAGAAAATTAAATATAAGTGATTATTTTATTGTATTGACACATTTATCAGGTGTTTAATGCATCAAAGTCATGCAAATCCTTCATATAATCCTATTAAAGTTTTAAGATTGGTTTATCATGTTAAATACTGTATACTCTCCTTATATATTGGCTCTAAACAGTATGATCATGTTTTCATAGCTCAGCAGCGCCCTCTAATGCTCTAATGAAGAGATAATGTAATGTAATAATGTAACTCACAAGATTCACAGTCTCCAATTAAACAGTTTGAGTGATCGGCGGGAACGTCCTGAAACTTCACCGGCACGTACAGCGGCTCGCTCTGCATGAGAGGAGGAGAGAGAGAGAGAGAGAGAGAGAGAGAGAGAGAGAGAGAGAGAGAGAGAGAGAGAGAGAGAGAGAGAGAGAGAGAGAGAGAGAGAGAGAGAGAGAGAGAGAGAGAGAGAGAGAGAGAGAGAGAGAGAGAGAGAGAGAGAGAGAAAGAGTCAGACATTACATTTATAGCTGTTAGAGTTGGACGTTGCTGTTTTTATCAGCGTTTATATGATACATGATGATGCCGACAGATTAGCCTTCAACACACATTACACCCTCAGTAGCTGAGTGTTTGTTTCTGCTGCAGGTTAGTTACGTACCAAACAGTTGTTCACAGTGGTGTCAGTGGTGCAGGAGGCAAAGTAAGCCTCAGCATCAGCAAACTGCAGAAAGAAGCAATTAAAAGGAAAAAAAAAATCAACTTACAGATGATACAAAAAACCTTGATTCTGACATTTAAAGGACAAATTCTTTCTTTAAAACAATAATCAGGAGCCCAAATGAACATTAAAACCTGTTTTTCCTTCTTCTTGAGGTCCACACCCTCAAAATACTACAAAAATATACAATATAATATAACAGAGACACTAACATAAATACTGTCATGAGGCTTCATCAGTCTGAGTTAGTCATATCAAGTGATATCTGACACATTTACAGTATTTTTAACATCAAATTCTCCTCTTAGTGTTTCCCTGTTGAGCTGTGGTGGAAGTATAGTAACAAAAAGACTTTGGCACTAAAAACACTGTAACGTTAAATCATATCTACTTGATTTGACTCATTTGGACGGCTGACGCTTCATATTAGCTTCAGATCAACTTTTAAATACTTTTTTTTTGCACAGAAGGAAGACTGTGGATTTAATCCTCCATCACTTACATTCTAAGTTCATTATGAAGAGATCTTCTAATGGTCACTATGAACAGGAGGAATGATTACAGCAAGAAAAAACATGCTTTAAATGTTCATTTGGGCTCCTGACTGTTTTTTTAAATAAAACTTCTTGTCTTAAAGGACAGATTCACTGTTTTTTAACCTGGACTCTGTTAAAATGTTGTTTGCAATCATTTCTAATAGCATAACAAATTTAGTAGAAAAACACCTTTGTGCTGCATCTTTTAAAAAGGACTCAAACATGCTCCAATAAGTCGACTTAAAAAAACAGGATCATCTGCTTACTGTTGCTCAGCAAGACAAAATAATTCACTTTTCTTATAATGTGCTCTACAGCTTCCTGCTTCTGCTGCAGATGTCGCTACGATGAAAAATTGCCAATAAACACAAATAAAACATTGTTTCTTGAAGCAGCAGCAGATGTTATGAAAATGCAGAATCTAAAATGTTTAGAAAAAAGAACATTGGTTGAAAAAACAGTGAATTAGTCCTTTAAGAGAATAGCGCCCTTGTGTGGTGACAGTGTGTTTTATTTAAACTACTTACAAACGCAGAATGGCGGCGTTTCAGCGTGCCGGTGCACTGCTGCCTCCACGGCCGCCACAGCAGGAAACCCAGCAGGTAGAGAACAAACATGGAGGTCTTAGTGAACGTGCTGAAGAACGGCTTGTTGTACTCCTGTCGCTTAAAGATGTACTGAAGGAAAGAAGAAGAAGGAGGAGGAGGAGGAGGAGAAGAAAAACAGGAGATACAGAAGTTAGTTTATTAGCTGTGTGACGGCCCCTGCCTGGATTATCTTTATTTTAATGATGCTGGTGTAGTTTATGGGTTATGGGTTATTATTATAGCAGCTGTTTAGTTCATACTGCAATAAATACTTTTAATTTATCAGTATCCTTGTGTCCATTTCCATATTTCTTCCTGGCCTCAGAGCTGTGTGTAACAAGCTGGAAAGTCTTGATATTTTAAGGCCTTCAAGCAGCAGGTTTGCTTTCACAGGTCTGGACTCTTTTCATTTACATATGCTTAACCTCATTTTCCTGTTGTTTACTGTTCTGTGTGTTCTTTTACATTTCTAGTTTGTCCGATAATATGGACGAACTCTTATGATGCTAATCCTCTTATCCTCTTACGCTCTTCCTGGGAGCATAAGAGGAAAGAATAACAACTTATATGTATTCAGTATATAACGTAACACTTGATACTTTCACTCCACATTATTTCTGAGGGAATCGTTGCATGTTTTTAATTAGAAAACTCTACTTGTCATTTATGTAAAGACTTTTTTTCTCCTTTCCTCATTCTGTTGTATTTTTAAACTTGTTGCACTTTAAGTTTAATCACTGTTTTTATCTGTTGTATTAAGTTAAAGCTTCATTTCTTTCTAATGTTCATGTTTTGATGTGTTATTTGTATATATGTGAAGAAGCATGACGTCACCTCGGATGCTTCACAGTAAAGATATTTGAAACATTTCTTTGACGGCTGTAGTTACAATCACATCTTTATTTTTTTAATTTAAAACCTTTTTCACTGTGAGAAGCTTCATATTCACTGGCAGCTGCTTTCATCACTTCACACTTATTCTTCTAAATCTGATTTATCTTCTAATGATGCTGCTGCAGGAAATCCGCTGACATCCATTTAAGAAGTGCACGTCTTCAATTTTAAAACGGTCTTTAATTTTAATGATTCAGCAGCTAATTAAAGCACCTACAATGTTTAATAATTACACATTAACACATCGATAATTTAACACATTCAGCATACTTACTTACTAATCTTACATATTCATCAAATGTCAAATCTTCTTATTATCATGAATCTTCAGCTTCACTTCTTCATGACCTTAAACTTTTAACTGTCTTTAGTTTCAATGAACTACAGACAGACTCGTGAACTCATTTATGAAGTTTTATTCCAGCGCTCAAATGGAGTGAAAAATACCTTTTTCATCATTTCTTTCAAACTAATTCGACCATTTATTCATATTTAACACAGTCTGAACATCTTCATTTTAATTTACGTTCCAGTAATGTGACTAAATCTTCATTTAGATACGTAAAAACAGTATTTCTACTGCTCATTATTCTTATTTAAAGTAATTCTGTTAAACTTGTCTTGAGTTTTTCGGAGAGTTTGAATCAGTTTTTAGCTGCTTGTTCACTTTGCATTCATGTAAAACTCATTATATGCAGGTAAAGGTGTGTTATCATACTGGGTGTCAAATCTGTCTTTTCTAAATTAAGAAATATCTTTTTAACGTGCAAATAAATAATCTGCAAAAGACTTAAAAATGTAGATTCTTTATCACCACTACAGCTGTTCAAAGTGGTTATTTTAGACCTTGTTTTAAGTAATTGCAATGTTTTTAACGTCACCATAATCTCATGTTTACTTGTACTAATTCTACATACAATCCTACATAATATTGTTTTGCATTAATATAACAATAAATAAAAGAAATACATCTAAAATAATAATCAGTTTTTAATAGAATTGCAGTTGTGATATTTACTTGTTAAAGAGTATTTTAAACTATAAACTAGTTTGAGTATTTTATAAACCACATTAGAGGAGAGAAGGCAAAGTGATGTTGATGCAAATGAGTCAAATAAATAATTAAGTTCCCAGATGATCTGACTACACTCTGGTTACTGAGTACATCTGCGCCTCCCTTCTCTAATCTCTCTATTAACATGTCTTCCTGTATTAAAACCCACCTTTCATCAGCGGGTTTTGGTAAACTGTGTGTTCTGTGACGGTGAGTCCTTACTGATGTGAGCTCCGAGGATGCCACCCAGATGACGTCCACCAGCAGCAGTATCATCACACCGAGGGCCATGCGCCTCCGCTGGGCCGCAGAGCTGCCCTGAGAGCTCATCCGGTTCATGATGAACACCCACTCCATCGGGACGCTGACGGGCGAACACACACACAAAAAAAAAAAACACGGTCAGGTTACATGAAAACTGAGACGCTGGATCACTGCTGCAGCCAGCGTTAAGAGATCATTAACTCATGAATTGATTATAGATTACTACAGCTGTGGTAAAGTCAGTCAGCTCTGTGTCTCATATTGGACTCAAAATACAGAAATCAAGCAAATATGATGTTTGAAATGTTCTATTTTATTTTGCAGATATTCAATTTATCTTAGAGTAGCCGTTGCCTGGGTAACAGCTAATGGGGATCCAAATAAACTAAACTAAACTAATTATGGCAGCACGACTGAACATTAGGGCTGAAACATTGTCAACTACTCGATGAGCCAATTGAAGGAAAGTATTTGCACAACCAACTAATTGTTTAAGTCATTATCAAACACATAATTCAAACATTTACTGGTGCCAGCTTTGAAAATGGAAGGATTTCATGCATCCGTCTATTTTATATCTTCGTCAATTGAATATCTTTTTGTTTTAAATAGTTGGTCTGACAAAAAAATGCAACTTGAAGATGTCAGATGTATTCAGTGATTGTGATGAGCCATTTAACTCTGTTTCATTACATGTAATAGTCTATAGATAGATAGATAGATAGATAGATAGATAGATAGATAGATAGATAGATAGATAGATAGATAGATGCTTGGTTTACAGCAACTACAGCCACACATAACAAATACATATGTGTATATATGTGTAATAAATAATAATAAAATACTGTAGTAGTGCCCTGCAGTATCTAAAAAATAAGATATAACACCTATAAAAAAAGAACCTGTGTCCAGAGCACACAGTCTAAAATAAAACCACAGACATTACTTGATGGCGGATGACAGGAAAGACAACAACCAGTCACACTGATCATGAATCAACACTGACGTCAGGTAAAAACCAGAAAGACAGTGAAAGGCAAGAGATAAAATACTGTAAGACGTGTGCAAACTATTCCACAAAGGACCGTCGTGTGCCTGCAACCAAAGCGCACACACGATTCAACCATTCAACTGTCTGCAGATTGAGATCAGCTGATTAAATGAGTCGAAGCCTGGTGTGCTCCTGCATGGTTGAGTCTATGAACCCCCTATCATGGAAGAGTTTGGACATGCCTGCTGTAAGAGCTAAATCATTTTTTCCTACATAGCAACACTCACCTGTTTACCAAACAAATTTACACTGAGATGTTGTTTCCAGATGACGGCTCAGTCAGCGTGAGTCAGGACCAACCGGGGGGGGCTCACAGTGGACGGAAACCTGCAGCAAACAGAAAGCAAAAGTGATGTTACTCTATAGATACTATCCCTTTCTACCTCTTTATTACTCCTTTCTCGCTCTCTCTCTCGCTCTAAAACTCCACCCGGTCAAGGCAGATGGTCGCCCACCTAGAGCTCGGTTCTGCTCCAGGTTTCTCGCCAAGTGCTGCTCATGTGTGAATTTTGGGTCTCTTTAAATTAAATCAAAGAGTACAGTCGAAACCTGCTCTATGGGAAAAGTGCCTTGAATTTTGGCGCTATATAAATAAAGACATTAATTGACATTTCTGTAACATCGAAAGAAACAGCAGTGGAAATGCTACATGACTGCAAAACCACAACAGACTTATTATTAATTTTAAAAATGTGTTTACATGTGAACTTTCCTGCGTGTTTAAATACAAGCATGGCTGTAAATACTAGTGCTGAGTGTAGTTAAGATAAGAGATAAGATAAGATGTGTTTTTATTGATACCTGCTTGAGAGAAATTGACACAAGCAGTACAGTTGGGGGAAAACATAGTAAGATAAGGGTGGAAGTGAAAAAATAAACAACACACTATATACAGTAAATTGGGTATTTGTGTAGGTAAATCTGCAATATATAAATGTGCAATATGTGCACGTAGATGTTGCATAGATTTACATGCAGAATAAACCTTAATACTGATCAAAATAAATGTGCAATATGTGCATGTAGATGTTGCACAGATTTACATGCAGAATAAACCCTCATAGGAGATAAAAATTAAGTGTGCAATGTGCATTAAATCTGAATTATATATATAAACACTGCAATGTTACTGAGATTTACAACAGTGAGATCAGCTATGGATGTCTGCAGGTTATAGCAGAGTGTGTAGAGTTGTACTGTAAGAAACTACACATTATAATAGTGAGTAAATATGCTATTTTCCTGCAGCTAAGAGTGCATAAAGATCCATTTTAACCACTCAAAGCTAGTGAAATAGCTTGCGAGCTTGCTGTTTTAGTGACAATTTAACAGCCAGATTAGAGGTCAGCAATCACTACTAATGTTTAAATGTTATATTAAAGCTAGTTCATAGACAGGAGAGGTAACACATGCAGCTAATCTGTCTATTTAACATTAATCAGTGACTTGTTTATCAATGTCAGGTAACTACAACGTTATCAGGCTAAGCTAAAGTGCTAAACCAAAGATTTGCTTTATTAAGACATTAAAAAAGGTTAATTAATGTGTTTTTCTTACCTGGATGCAAGAAGAAGTCATTTAGTTTGCGCCATTGTTTACTTTTCTTATCGTTTGTTGCTGAAATATCGACAAAATCACAGTAAATGCGATAAAAACTTATTGACAGCCCCAGTGGTTGTAAACATTAGCACACCCTCCTCATGATCAGCTGACATCACTTATGAGGCCGCAGAGGATTCTGGGAAATGGAGTCTTAAAGGAGACATCACATTCCGACCTGTTTAGATTAGATACATGTTTATATATTCAATTAAAGTACAACTAATGTGGACTCTTTAAGGTTGATAGTAATATTGTTTCTTATCGAAGCTGATTTCCGCACATGTGATGAAAAAAAGGTCCTGTAAGTCAAAATAATGAGAAACTTTCTCAAAATAATGACTTGTATCTCAAAATAATTACTAAATATCTCAAAATGATGAGAAACTATCTCAAAAATAATGACATAGTATCTCTAAGGAGAGGGCAGCCCTCCAGAGGATGGTTGACTCGGCACAAAAATCATTGGACACTCTCTCCCCCCCGAAAGTCACGCTGTTACAGCAAGGCTTGCAGGATCATCCGCGACAACACTCACGAGTCATCCCTCTCATAATGTCTTCACTTTACTACCCTCTGGAAGGTGCTACAGGGCCCTGAAGTGCCGCACCACGAGACAGAGGAACCGTTTTTACCCCTCAGCTGTTCAGGAACTCAACTCTCGATCCCTATCCCACTGCCCCCACCTCCACCACCCAATTAGCCTCATGACCTGTTTCTGTGCCAGGAAACTGTGTGCAATCGCTAAATGCACTTTATACACAATCTATGCACTTGAAATGATGAGTTTTATGTATGTATGTATGTGTGCATGGGTATCGGTGTATGTATCTATATGTGTATATATATTTTATCTATTCCTCTTATTTAAGTATGAGATGTGTGTGTGAGTGATGACCGAGGATGGAGCTGTTTTAAATTCCATTGTATTGACCTCAATGCAATGACAATAAAGACAATTCAATTCAATTCAATTCAAATAATGACTTAATATCTCAAAATAAAGACTTATTATCTTAAAATAATGACTTATTACCTCAAGATAATGACTTATTACCTCAAAATAATGAATTAGTATGTCAAGATAATGACTTATTATCTCAATATAATGATTTAATACCTCAAAACAATGACTAAATATATAAAAATAATGAGAAACTAACTCAAAGTAGTTACTTGGTATTTCAGTAATTTAGTAACTTGAGACACTAAGTCATTATTTTTAGATACTATGTCATTATTTTGAGGCTTCCATAGGTTTCTGAACCCTCTAACTTTCTGATTAATTCCAGTTTTACGTGAAAATATTAGTGATTTTTAGTATACACAGATAATTAAATATGTTTATTTTATTAAATATAATAAGATGATATAAAATGTACAAATTCAGACTTGAAGTAAAAAAATAAAAATGTAAATACATAAGTACAATATACATAAGTGAGAGCAACAGTTGTTTGTTATTGTTGTTGTTGTTGTTCAGTCCTCCACCAGGTGGCGCTGTGGTGAGACTGCTCATCAACAGTAGAAGAAGAAAAAGAGGCAGAAGAAGGAGTAGAAGAAGAAGAACACCGCTCTTTGAATTAAAAATGGCGTAAAGTGTCTTCAGCACTTATTTAACAAAATTAAAACATATACATATATAGGTTTGTTATTATACGCTGCATTTCTGAGTGTACGACGTAAATATACCAGCGTGTTTATTGGTAAGTATCTTTCACTCAGCTGTCAATACAACGTGTAAACAGGTTAGCATGAGTGTTAGCATGTTGCTATCTTATTATTATAATAATTAAAGCTTCTTATTAAAGAGTTATAACTAATTAAATATATAGGTTAACAGGGTAGGGACATGGAGTAGTTGAGTCACGAATGTGTAGCAGGCTAACTTAAAGCTAACCTCTGTTTTAAGATAGAAATCTGATTATTTGCAGCTAGTTTATAATGAATAAAAGTAAAGAAAAGCTTGTTTATCTCCCAGGTTTCAGTGTTTAAGAGGAGTGTTTGAAGATCATGTCATCCACACAGTGAAGGAGAAGAAGAAAAGCATCATGGATGAGGAAAGTGAAGCTCCAAGAGTCATTGATATGACCACCAGTGAAAAGGTTTGTTTACTTTATCTCAGTATTATTACTGAATTACTGTCCTTAAGTACAAGTTTAAAGTACTTGTACTTTACGTGAGTAAAAACCACCCGGTTTTTACAATAAAATAAACACATAAATAAGAAGTTTGGTTATCTCTTCCAGGTGGTGGATCTGCTGAATCAGGCCGCTCTGATAACCACAGATGAAAAGCTCACAGTGCTAAAACAGGTTTGTAGTTTCATCTCTTTATGTCAGCGAGTATTCTTGTGAATAAAGTGCAGTTTTATGATAGTTACATATTTATATGAATTACAGTGTTTCAACCATTACTTGACTCCTTTGCATTGCACTGTGCTGCGACTTGTCCTGGGTGCTTTCTGCCTGGGTATATGCAGGATGTGCTCTGGCTGATCACACTGAATTAATGCTTTTATCTAATCCTCAGGTCCAGGAGCTGATCATCAACAAAGATCCATCTCTTCTCGACAACTTCTTGGACGTAAGTGAGCATGTCTGCAACTTTCTTAACCAGCTGTTGTTTGGACTGAAATACTCAAACTATTTAAACTCAGAAGCTGATTTATTGATTATTTGCTCTTTGGTCTGTTTCATCCTGCAGGAGATGATCGCCTTTCAGACTGACAAATCTATCGAAGTTAGAAAGTTTGTCATCGGCTTCATAGAGGAGGCGTGGTGGGTTATCACACACACACACACACACACACACACGCACACACACACACACACACAGTCTTCTCCTGTCATGTCTGTACATTTGTGAAAGAAAATCTTCTGCAGATTTCTCAAACTTTAGCTGGTTTTTTTTAATGTGTTTTCCAGTAAACGGGACAATGAGCTGCTTCTCAGACTCATCGCCAACATGAACATGCTGCTGAAGGATGACAGTGTGAACGTGGTGAAGAAAGCCATCCTCACTCTCACCCAGCTGTACAGAGTCACACTACAGGTATTAAATATTCTCATCACTTAAAAAAAAAGGACCTGCTGTTTGTATAACTTCAGCTCAGTATGGTGTCGTTTTTTCTTCCTCTCACTCGTCTCTCTTTCCTCTCAGTGGTTGGTGCGATCCAAAGCCGTGCCAGAGATGCAGGAGGCATGCTGGGATATGGTGACGCAGATGAAAGAAGACGTTTTGGCGTTGCTGGACTCTGAAAACGACGGCGTGCGAACTCACGCCATCAAGTTCACAGAATCGCTGATCATCACTCTGTCGCCGAGGACGTCGGACTCTGACGTTCCTAAAAAACAAGAGGGCGACATCAGCCTGGACAAAGTACCCAAAGATCACTCGTACATCCGCTACGGTACATTTATTATAATCTATTAGTTTAAACTGAAGCTTTAATGCTTTTTTAAAATCATAACGTGACACTCATTATGATATTTCCTTCATTTAGATGTTCTGTGTGAGGAGGGGAAGACCGCACTGGACAAGCTGCTGAAGTTCATGGTCCATCCGGCTATTTCCAGCATCAACCTCACCACAGCACTGGGATCACTGGCCAGCATCGCCCGTCAGAGACCCATGTTCATGTCCAAGGTGGTGCAGGCGTACGAGACGCTGCATGGTGAGTGTTTAATGAGCCAGATCACAGCTACAATGTTTAAAACTAGCATAACGTCTGCCTGATGTTAACAACAAACTAATGAAGGATGGAGCAGACACAAACTAGTACAAGAATATACAGCAACACACACACACCATTAAAATAAAAAAGTAAAGGGGAAAAATGCATCTTCTGCACTACCCAATATTAAACTATCAGCTATATGTCATCTCTGAAACTCTTGTCAAAGTTACTTGAAGTTATCTCACGTTACTTGACTTAATTCCTGTTTCATGTCTCACAGGTGTTTAAATCTTTTATACAACTTTTATACAATAACAGACAAACATAAACGACACGGTTATTGTTATTTGTTCCAGTAACTCTGCTCAGACGTTTTGGGAGTTTTGTTGCTTTTGCACAGTAGAGCTTTAGATGTTTGACTTCTCTGTAATAAAGCAGTCATTCTTTTATTCATGAAGTATTTTTTTTCCCCTTTTCGAACCTTTTCAGCGAACCTGCCGCCCACTCTGGCCAAATCTCAGGTGAGCAGCGTGCGGAAGAACCTGAAGCTGCACCTGGTGGCGGTCCTGAAGCACCAAGGCAGTCTGGAGTTTCAGGGTCAGATCAGCACCCTGCTGCTGGACCTCGGGATGCCTCAGAGTGAAATAACGCGCACGACGCCCGCACTGCGTGAACAGCGCAAGAGACCTCGCCATGACCAATACACAGAGGGCAAAAAGGTTAAAATAGGTGAGTGATGGTCATCTAATATTCTGTAATTAGTTGCTGTGAATGATTCTGGTATCTTGTAGAGTCAGTGTTGAATATTTAAAGGACACATATTGTGATTTTCTGTTATATAATGTTGGATGTTAAACATGATTAAAGGTTTAAAACTTAAGATTAACATAAAGATGCTCCCTGAAAGTCAGAAGCCAGCGTTCAGGGCTGTTTTTGGAATATAAATATAGAGCTGGAAATGTTCATGATACGTCTTCTTTAATACTGGTTGAATGTTGCCTGGTAAAAATATGCTGCTGCTGTAGTAAACAGTGGGTATTCATGACTTTTGTTCCTCTTTCTTCAGAGCCGGCCCTGATTGAAGACGATGAGGACAAAGAGGAGCCGGCCCCTCTCTCGGCCCCTAAACCACCTGCTGTTCCTGTCCCTCAGTCCGCCATCGACGTCACGGCCGAATTCCTGCGTCCGCTACTCAACCCCGAGAACGTCGCTAATCTGGTGACTTTATCCTGTTGTTTAATTTCTCTCTCTTAAAGTCAGACTGTGTGACAGTTCAGCTCTTATTTACCTCTCATCGTCTCGTTCTTCAGGTGCTCATCAGCATGGTGTATCTGCCCGACATCATGCCGGCGTCCTTCCAGGCCACGTACACGCCTGTGGAGTCAGCAGGAACCGACGCGCAGATTAAACATCTGGCTCGGCTGATGGCGACGCAGATGACCGGAGCCGGGATCGGTCCAGGTCAGCAACAAAATCCTAACTCCACTTTAATACTTCTATCTCTACTAAATCAAGAAAAATCTACTAAATCAAGATAAATGACACTATCAGAGAGAAGATGTGAGGCGATTTACAAACTGAAACACAAAATCTTTATAAAGTGTTTTTATAAGATGCACACACTTGTAAAAAATTCAGCTGCAACAATAAATCGACCGACAGAAAATTAACTGGCAATTATTTATATAATAAAATATTGTTTTTTTAGTATTTTACCAAAAATGTGCTGATTTCAGCTCCTCAAATGTGATTTAAATGTTCTATTTGTCATAAATGATAAACTGAATATATTTGTGTTGTTGACTGTTGATCAGACATCACTGTGAGCTTTTGTGTACTTTAATCAAAACCGTATAAACATTTCAGGCCTCAAGCAGAGCAAAGAGAAAGGAGACGACGCAGGTAAAGATGAAGGTGCTGACGAAGACGCTGGCGGGAAGGATCTGCTCATCAAGCGTAAAGTCCCAGCGATGATGGGTCAGGCCATCTCTGTGGTCGGAGGTTACGCAAAACAGGCTCCGAGCACAGAAGCTCCCACAGCCGTGAAGAGGGTCCCTGAACCCATCATCCCCACCGTACAGACCAAGTAAGCTCTGATATTAAAGGACGAGTTCACAGTTATTCAAATCTGTCTTTAAAAACAACAGTCAGGAGCTTAAATGAACATTAAAGCATGTTTTTCTTGCTGTAATCATTCCTCCTGTTCATACTGACCGTTAGAAGATCCCTTCATAATGCACTTACAATGTAAAAATAATGTATTTAAAATTTGATCTGAAGCTAATATGAAGCTTCAGCTTTGTCCAAATGAGTCAAATCAAGTCTTCTATGTTTCAACGTTACAGTGTTTTTAGTGCCAAAGTCTCTCTTTTTGTTACTATACTTCCACCACAGCTCAACAGAGGAAACACTAAGAGGGAATTTGATGCTAAAAAGACTGTAAATGTGTCAGATATCACTTGAAATGACTAACTCAGACTGCTGAAGCTGAATAGAAGCTTCACATCTACTTTAAATCTTTTATAATGCCCCAAAAGTATCGAATAAACTACCTAAAGCTATTAGAGATGTTCTTTTAATAGTCAGTATGAACAGGAGGAATGATTATAGCAAGAAAAACCTCTTTCACTGTTCATATGGACACCTGACTGCTGTTTTAAAACGGATTTGAAAACTGTGAACTTGTCCTTTAACACAAAAATTCTATAGTATTGTAAGCTGCACCTTTTCTGTTCATCATTTATCACCTTTAACACATTTCTTTTTCTTTTTTTAACAGACTGGCAGGAGCGAGCGGGAGAAAAAAGGTGTTTCGGTTGTCAGATGTCGTTCAGCCTTTATCAGAGCCTCAGATTGAGAAGATGACGTCTCAAACGATCAAACGCATCCTGCACTCAGAGAAGGCGATCGCTCAGAGCGGCATGTCCCACGTAAGCGATCAACATCGTTACGTTTGTCTCATTATTATGATTTTAGTTGCTCTTTTAAAAAAACACTCACACGCTGTTTTCTCACATCTGTGCGGCAGGTCAGAGTGAAGCTGCTCTCCAGACTGGTGACGCAGTTCGAAGGGATGATGAAAGACGACGTGCTGGAGTTTATCCTGGACGACATCAGGACGAGGAGCGACCTGGCGTTTTCTCTCCTCTACCAAGAGTACAACACCTACCTCGGACAGCTGCCCACCGGACTGCTGGACAGCTACGATCACTGTCTGTACACACTGCTGTCAGGACTGCAGGAGAAACCGGAGCAGAGAGACGGGTGAGGAGGAATATTGTACTTTCTACTCCACTACATTTATTAAACAGCTTTAGTTACTTTTCAGATGAAGATTTGACAAGCTTTTAAAATACAACACATTGTTAAAGATGAAAGCAGTGTGTAGTCAGTCACATTTCAGATGTCTATGAGTACAGCTCCACCAAATAGTGATTTTTCCCTCTAAACTTCTCACATGGTTTCATTTCAATAAATCAAAGATTAGAGAAAAAGTCCAAAAACTGAAAACACATTTGTGTATCAGAACTTAGTTTTTTCTTCTTTCCTCTCCCATTAATCATCTCACCACCCCTCACATTTATCTGCTGACCCTTTGGAGGGCCCCCACCCCTAGGTTGGGAACCACTGGACTAAACTAGCTAACTGTATATAAAGTAGTGTAAACTAGCTCCACCTCCAGCAGCTACAACAGTAACATGCTGCTCTAACACTGATGCTTGACTATTAATAATCTAATGATGTCATATATAATAATATATCAGTCAGAGGGACCAAACCACTACTTTTACTGTAATACTGCATACTACATCACTCATAATACTGCAGTACTTTTACTGTAATACTGCATACTACATCGCTCATAATACTGCAGTACTTTTACTGTAATACTGCATACTACATCACTCATAATACTGCAGTACTTTTACTGTAATACTGCATACTACATCACTCATAATACTGCAGTACTTTTACTGTAATACTGCATACTACAGTATATACATGATTAACACTGTGTATCTGTTGTTTGCTCTACAATGTAAAACAAGCTGTGTTGACCTCATTCTGTGTTTATTGGAGCAAAAAACGAGCTAAAAAAGTGAACCTATCATTAGGCTGAAACCTAAAAACTGATGATTTCAGGGTTTATACATCAGATAAAAATATTAAATAATATTCTGTGCTGTAAAACAAACCTCTCAGTCCTGGTTCAGCTTTATATTTTTCATATTTAAAGGGTTAGATTTAATAACAAAAGGAGTCTCATCATGTTTCTGTCTCTTCCAGACTTTTCACTAAACTGGTTCTTGAGGCTCCTCTCATAACGGAGTCGGCTCTGGAAGTGATTCGACGATACTGTGAAGACGAGGTAAACGACACAATAAAGACGCAGCTTTCTTTAAAAAAACATTTACATCCTAACATGTCGACTCAACTGTTTTGTAATGTTTTGTTTCAGTCTCGTGTTTATTTGGGCATGACGACTCTGAAGGAGCTCATCGTCAAACGACCGTCGAGGCAGTTTCAGTATCTTCACGTTCTGCTGGACCTCAGCTCACATGAAAAGGAGAAGGTGACGACACTTCCTGTTTGTGTCCTGCAGCATATCTGTAGATCTTTGTCCTAAATTCTGTCCAAAAAAAGAGACTTTAGAAAGTATTAAAAAGTCTTAATATCATTTAGAAAAGATAGAATATTATTCTCACAGTCTGATGAACTTATATTCTGCGATAGTTTTATTATTTTATTGTAACTGTATTTTATTTATTTCCAGGTGCGGACCACGGCTCTGGGTTTCCTGAAGCGTATGTATGAGAAGGACCACCTCAGAGATTACATCGAGAAGTTTGCCCTGAACTACATGCAGCTGCTGGTCCATCCAAACCCTCCGTCTCTGCTGTTCGGGGCCGATAAAGACACAGGTCTGAGACACAAGGAGGATTTTATTATGATGATGATGTTTACATGTTATATCAGTGACACCTGCAGACAGTCTGTCCTGTTCACTCACATTGTCGTGTGTGTGTGTGTGTGTGTTGTCACAGAGGTGGCGGCGCCGTGGACCGAGGAGACGGTGAGACAGTGTCTGTTCCTCTACTTGTCTCTGCTGCCTCTGAACCACCGGCTGGTCCACGAGCTGGCGTCCGTCTACACAGAAGCCATCGCCGACATCAAACGCAGCGTTCTCCGAGCCATCGAGCAGCCGGTAAGTTTCTCCTAATTTATGTTATGTATGCTGCGTTTCCTTTTACCTCAGAAGTTGGATGTCGGAGCTGAAAATGACGTCACACCTGAGTTTGAAGTGTCCAGTTTAGAAGTCAGAAAAACAGTTCTAGCCTTGTTAGATATTGATAGAAATACCAGCTGATTAAAAACTGTATTTTTACACATACAAAGAGCGTAGCAACATGTCCACAGATCAAAGTTGGACAGTGCTGTGTGTGTATGACTGATTTAATGATACTAACTTTATTTGTATAGCACCTTTCAAACAAGAAATGCAGCTCAAAGTGCTTTACAACAAAATAGGTTACATTTACACCAAGTGCTTCACATTAAAAGAGCCTAAAAGGAGCATAAAGCAATGTTTAAAAGAAAAGAAAAGGAGAAATAATTGTAATATAAGATGGAAAATAAGAATAGTAATAATTGAAAATAGTACATAGTACTATAATACATATATTATATCAAGTAAAATAAAACATTTTAAAAGTATAAATAAGACAGAAGTGCTAATAAACAGGATTTTACTACAACTTTCACTGTTAATGCATCTGGGATTTTGAGTTCGGGGCCGGTGGAGGTTCCTCCAAAAATCTGTCTTGAGGGGTCGTTCCAGTTCACATTTTCCGACTGGGAACTCTGAAATCCTGACTTTTGAGTGTAAACTGAACGCACCTTTAAATCCTGATACTGAAGCAGCGGATCAGCATAAAGCACAGATGCATTCTGGGTCTCATGTCCTCATAGTAGATAGTTTGTGAAACTGCCCCTTTTTTTAAATTAAGTGCTCCACTTTTGTCTCTGAGACTCCGGCCAGTTCAACCTCCTTTTCAAAATAATAAATGTTATCTTTAGATATGTGGCACTTTTCTTAACAATCTTACAATGTGCTTTATTGAAGGAATTTAAACCGAACAAGGCAGATATAAAAATGAGGCAATGAGCAGCACAGAGATAAAGACAGAGACACAGAAGTTAACAGTCAAACATTTCCAAAAGCTTTCACAAAGAAAAAAAGTTTTAAGAGAAGCTTGTGCATGTCTGGAAAGTCTGCCATGACAAAATCATCAGTCTGGACTATTGAACTACATCTTTATCTTGTTTGTATATATTAGATTCAACAGTCCTCAGTGTAAAACACATAAACACCTTTCTGTCATCAGAGCGGGAAAATCTGGAATTTCGTGATTTCTGAGAGTTGGTTTTTTTTTCCTGTTCTCTAAATATTTAAAGAAGTCTTGAGTAATGTTCAAACTCAGCTGTGTTGTTGTTGTTTTTTAGAAGTATTGAAGGGTTTTTTCTTTTATTTCATCATCTGTGTTACAGATCCGAGGGATGGGGATGAACTCTCCTGAGCTGCTGCTGCTGGTTGAAAACTGTCCTAAAGGAGCAGAGACGCTCGTTACTCGCTGTCTGCACATTCTCACAGATAAAGGTACAAAAAAAAAGAAGAGGCGATGCAGCTCTGTTTGGTGGCGTTTAAAGGCCGTTATGCTGGCTTTGACTCGGTTTAATTCAGCACAGCAGCGATTTACATCTCCATTACAACAGAGCTACACAGTGGAAGGTTTATCTTTAACTGATGATCCTCACTCCACTCTTGAGTTGAAAAGCAGCAGTTTTTATACATCATGACTGCAACCTGCTCGGAGACAGATCAGGCCCCCGACTCCAGAGATTATCCAGAGTGAAAATAATCATGGTAATGCTAATAACTGCGGCATGATTTGACTAAAACTGCGTGCCAGTGGTAAAAAAAAAACAACCTATTACGTCACTTGAAACTGATTTACGTTGTGAACACACCAAAGAGCGTCGAAAAAAAGTTCTGCTGCGAGGGGCCGTTAATCTTTAATTTCTGTCTTTCTGTGTGCCGCCGTTATAAAGTACCGATGTGAACCAAAAACATTGCTGACATATCCGATGTTCTCTAAAGTTAGATGGGTTACCAAATATATGTCACCCCACTAAATTAGATTTTTTTCAACAGAAAATTACTTTTTATAAATAATATAAATTCTTGATAAGAGATTATTTGCTCCATGGAGAGAGATCCAAATATTGACCTCATTGGTCTCATTTCAAATTCACTAGTCACACTGAGCAGACTGGAGATCTCTGTCCATACAGCTTCTGTTTATGCATCTCTAAAACTGTACAACGCATTGTCTTACAGTATGTGCTGTGTAAAAACGGTCACAATACGTTTATCTTCCATTGTTAAATGTGTTCCAGGCGGGAATACATTTATTTAAACATAGGTCAACACGTCAGACGACTCTGTGTATTGATTGGCTGAAGTTTGTCTCTCGTCGCACTTCGCCGCAAAAAGTCAAACTATTCTACTTGCAGAAGACAGACACGTTAAATGATTTGTGGTGTTTCTTCTGCTCCCCGTTTCAGTGCCTCCGTCTCCAGAGCTGGTGGAGAGAGTACGAGACCTTTACCACAAACGAGTTCCCGATGTTCGCTTCCTCATCCCGGTCATCAACGGCCTCGAGAAGGTAACTCCTGAAACTGGTGTCCTGTTAAAAGCAGGGTGCACACAGTATGGGTGATATACTGGGAGTGATTTAGAACTAGTTAAATAACATATAACTCAGGATATCAGTTAATATTTAATGCTTATATTTGTTTTCCTCACACAGAACGAAGTCATCCAGGCTCTGCCGAAGCTGATCAAACTCAACCCGATCGTAGTGAAGGAAGTGTTCAACCGTCTGCTGGGCACTCAGCACAGTAAGACTCATTCATGTCTTCCACTGCATAAATCATTTAAAAATTCATATACGAGTGTTTTTCCAGAAGAATAACACTATTTGTTGGACTCAGCCCTTTTTAATGCTAGTTTTACTGTCATTCACAAGATTGTCAGATTTTTGAGGAAAACTCTTTCAGATGAAGGATTTATTGATTATTATTGATTTATTGACTGATTTTTATTCTGTTGTTGTTTTCAGGTGAGGGAAGTTCGTCTGTGTCGCCTCTGACTCCAGGAGATCTGCTGATCTCCTTACACAACATAGACTCAACCAAATGTGACATGAAGTCTATTATTAAAGGTCAGTATTCAGTGATAAAAGCCTTCAAGCCCAAAACATTAGCTCTAAAAGGTCAGTGTGTGTATATGTGTGTTCAGTAGAGATGTGATGTCCAAGTAGATGCTCCACTGCTGTCAATAACACTATATTAACGAATAATTTGTGTGTTTCTGCGCCGCAGCGACCAACCTGTGCTTCGGGGAGAAGAACGTGTACACATCAGAGGTTTTGGCGGTGGTGATGCAGCAGCTGATGGAGCAGAGTCCGCTGCCGATTCTGCTCATGCGAACCGTCATCCAGTCGCTCACCATGTACCCGAGACTGGGAGGCTTCGTCATGAACATCCTGTCCCGCCTCATCGCCAAGCAGGTCGGAAACTTAAAAAACTCTTGTGTTTGTAATAAGATCTGCAGCTTTATTTGGAGCGTGCTTTCCAAAAAATGGTTTAAAAAGTGCATAAACATTAAAATAAAATAGTGAAAATTGTGATTATTTCAATTTAAAGGTACCATTAAAACAAACAAACAAACCTTACAAGCTGTTTCCTGTTTTTAAGTCTAATCTTCTTCTTCCTCCTGCAGGTGTGGAAGTATCCGAAGGTGTGGGAAGGCTTCGTGAAGTGCTGCCAGAGGACGAAGCCTCAGTCGTTCAGCGTGCTGTTGCAGCTTCCGCCCGCTCAGCTGAACAGTGTGTTCGAACGCTGCCCAGAGATGAGAGAACCTCTGCTGCTTCACGTCCACTCATTCACACTTCACCAGGTGAGAGCTGCTGCCATGTGAACTCAAAATCAGCTGCGTCTCTTCAAATCTAGAGTCATTTAGTCTTAATGTGTGTTTAATTACGTCACTTTGAAGACTTTAAATGATTGAATATGTAGCTGTGACTTAAATTAGGTTAGTTAGAGCAGAGCTGTGAGCAGAGGGTTAGGATGTCAAACTCATTTACATTCAAGGGCCACAAACAGTCCAATTTGATCTCATGTGGGCCGGATCATTAAAAGGAAGGAAGGAATGACGCATAAAAGAAGGAAAAGGAAGGAAGGAAAAGAAGCTGGGAAGGAAGGCAGGAAGGAATGAAAAGAACACAGGAAGGAAAGATTGAAGGAAGGAAAGATGGATGGAAGAAAAGAAGGAAGAAAGTAATGATGGAAGGAAAAGAAGGAAGGAAAGAAAGAAGGAAAAGAAGAGTGTGATGTAAGGAAAAGAAGGAAGGAATGATGGAAGGAAAGGAAGGAAGGAATGAAAAGAACACAGGAAGGAAAGATTGAAGGAGGGAAGAAAAGAGGGAAAGAATGAAGAAAGGGAGAAAGAAAGTAATGATGGAAGGAAAAGAAGGAAGGAAGGAAAGATGGAAGAAAAGAAGGAAGGAAGGAAAAGAAGACAGGAACGAAGTAATGATGCAAGGAAAAGAAGGGGGAAGGAAAGATGGAAGAAAAGAGGGAAGGAAAGTGGGCCGGATTGGACCCCTCAGCGTGCTGGTTCTGGCCCTTGGACCTCATGTTTTACCCCACTGAGTTAGAGGCCCATAATGTCCCAGCTTTGTCTCATCTACTGTCTAAATGTTTCTCTTTCTAACAGCAAGCTCACATACCGGCCTCCATCATGGCCGTCCTGGAGGTCAACAAGAAACCAGAACCGAAGCCTGTGGAGCCTTCTGAGGAGAAAGAGGTAACGAATTCATAGTTGATGTCCTTTTTAAATGTCTTTCAGCCACTCCTCCTTCATTCCTCTTATTTAATATCTCATATAAAGTAATTTATCATGACTCAAAAACAAGTTATTCACCTGTTAACTGTTACTAATCATTTGTTTCCGTCCTCCTTTGTATATAAAAACAGATTGAACCGGTTCCTGATTCAGCCGGTCCAGTTGAAGCCGAGGTTTCCACCGAGGCTGCAGAAGAGTCCGAACCAGCCGAGCAGCAACAAGCGGCGGTCACCACGACGAGAGACGAGGAGGAATCGATGGAGCAAGAAGAAGCTGATGCAGCGACACATGAGGAGACGGTCGACACGGCTCCTCAGGTAAAAATGAAGCTACTGGGAATTAAATACCATCTGAATTTATCTGGGCAATAAATCTATATATAGATATTGTCTTAGATTTTAAATGCTGTAATATCATAATATGGAATAAGTGTCTTTTCCTGCTTTTTAAAGGCTGCATTACAGTAAAAATGTCATTTTCTGAGCTGAACAGACTGTTATGGACTCTACTTATAAAGCACTTTTCTCGTCTTTTCAACCACTCAAAACGCTTTTACAGTACATGTCTCATTCACACATTTACACATCGTTGACACAGCCTCAGGAGCAATTTTGGGGTTAAGTATCTTGCCTAAGGACGCATCGACATGTGGACAATTGGTGGACGACCGCTCTTCCTCCTGAGCCACAGCCGCCCCAACAATTCATTATCTGCTTTTATCCACTAAGTCATAATATCCATATTACTAATGATTATTTATCAAAAATCTCATTGTGTAAATATTTTGTGAAAGCATCAATAGACATCCTCACAATACTGTCAAAATATCCCCTATCATCCAGCCCTAGTTGAATACAGTTAAAATCGGTGATTAACCTCTAAAAACTTGCATAGTTCTGAACTCTAAAGGACCATTTATTCACTAGTTGTGGAAATCTGGAAAAGTGGTAAAGTTAAGCCAGAGAAATAAAGGCCTTAAAGAAGTGTAAAGGTCTGTTTTTAAAGATATTTAATAATTCATGCATGTCATAGCTTTCTCTCTCTCTCCTCTGACTGTCAAATGAAAGCAAAACTGCCTAAAATAATCCTTAAAGAAAATATATTTTAAAAAACTATCGTCATATTTCCCACCAGACATACACGTGCTGTCAGCTCACATTCAACCTGCTGCAGAAACCCTGTAAGCTCAAATTTTTGGTTGTTCCGTAGGTGGAGTCTGCAGATGGAGGAGACACACCATCACCTCAACCAGAACCGGAGGAGGAGCCGATGGAGGCGTCCGAACCCGAGCCGACAGACCACCAGGAGCCACCGAAAGACGACGAAGCAGCTGACGTCTCCGGGCCCGAGACTGGAAGCAGCGGCGAGGACACAGAATGACAAAAGCACTGAAAATACAAAAAGAACATTTCTATCCTTTGCAGACGTCCCACAAGTTTCCCTGAAGTTCTTGTCAAGAATAATCCTTTCCCTTCTTTTTTTTGTTGTATTTGTAGAAAAAAACAGATTTGTGGAAATGTGTGTATGAAAGCGTTTAATATGCCTTCATGTCACGACGAGTTGGCGAATAAATCAAGAAATCACTGATGTGTTTGTTTCTGTTCCTGTTGAGCATGAGTCTGTTAATTATAACTTCAAGATTGACAGCTGTGTTTGTGTGAGGCCATAAAAGTAAAGACAGTTTAATTTATATTGTGTTATTTGGCACTTTAGACATTTAAACTTAAATACAGAAAGAGGCAAAAAACGAAAGATTATTTATGGATATGGAAAATTAATCCAAGGCATTAATGTAATTGTCTTTTTTCATTATAAAATGATGCATTTCTTATTTTTTTCTGTTTTTATCTTGTATTAATCATTAATCTTGTTAACTTTTTATTTAAACAAAAAAGGAATATACAATCAGATAATTATTATTATTTCACATTCAAAGAACAGGTGTGAGATCGTTTCTGTATTTTTTTTTTTAATTTTACAAAAGCTACAAGAGATCAATATTCATGAACTTTTTATTTTAAATTTAGGGTTAAGGTTAAATATGTAGGATTTTGAAGTGTATTACTTTGGCTTTGTTTATGGTAAAGTTATATTTATGAGGCAGAAGCCAAACTCTTTTCCAATTTATGTCTTCAATTTAAATTTTTTATTTTTATTTTATTTATTTGTTTTTAATTATTTATTTCTGCTTTTATTTTGTAATTTCTTTTTCAATAACAAAAGTGCTCCCGGAAGCTCTATTAGTCCGAAGCTAGATCTCGCGATATCAGACTTTTCCTACTGACTTGTACGGCAAGTCTCGCGAGAATACACCAAACTAACATTTCCTAACCTGCACTTTGGCTCTGCGTGTCTCCTGCTGGTAGCAACTTTTACCATTACCTCTGTGTTTCCAGTTTGCAGTAGTAATAAATCCCTCTGAGTTTATAATGATAGCAGTGATCCTGGCTGCTGGTTATGGCACCAGGCTGCAGCGGGACGTGCTGGAGGATCGCAGCGGGAGATTCGCTCACCTGGTCGGCGTCGCTAAGCCGCTGCTGCCTGTCGGACGCTGCCAGCTGATCTCACACTGGGTTCAAGCTCTGACCCGGTCCGGCTGTGTGCACAAGATCTATGTGGTGGTGAGTAGTCCAATCAGTGTAGTGAGAGGTAGAAAGTATGTTTAATTAAGAAATATAAGTAAGTATTTAAGTTTGAGATAATACTTTAATACTTTAACTACATCACTCATAATACTGCAGTAATTTTACTTTAATACTACATACTACATCACTCATAATACTGCAGTACTTTTACTGTAATACTACATACTACATCACTCATAATACTGCAGTACTTTTACTGTAATACTGCATACTACATCACTCATAATACTGCAGTACTTTTACTGTAATACTGCATACTACATCACTCATAATACTGCAGTACTTTTACTGTAATACTGCATACTACATCACTCATAATACTGCAGTACTTTTACTGTAATACTACATACTACATCACTCATAATACTGCAGTACTTTTACTGTAATACTGCATACTACATCACTCATAATACTGCAGTAATTTTACTGTAATACTGCATACTACATCACTCATAATACTGCAGTACTTTTACTGTAATACTACATACTACATCACTCATAATACTGCAGTACTTTTACTGCAATACTAAATACTACATCACTCATAATACTGCAGTATTTTTACTGTAATACTAAATACTACATCACTCATAATACTTATGTACTTTTAATTATGTAGGATTTTTCATGCAGTACTTTTATTTGTAATGAAGTATTTTTACATTGCTGTATTGGTACTTTTACTTAAATAAAGGACCTGAATACTTCTTCCACTACTGCAGTTTAGTGAGTAATGGAAAATAACAAAGTAAATTCACTCAAGTACTGCTCTTATGTACAACTTTGAAGTACTTTATTCCACCACATTAGTTACGCGTTACTTTACTGATAGAGATTTGCATCATTCCTGAGTTGAACATATAGAAGACAGTTAAATGTGTGTATAAATATGATCACATTAATATATTTTATAGATATATGTTTGCAGCTAATGTCTCAAATGTTTCCAGATCTTTCTTGATGTCTAACATGAACTGAGAATAAATGAATCATTATGTTCTTCTGATCTCAGACCAACGCTCTCTACCAGACAGCGTTTGAAGAGTGGGCAGCACATTTCTCCAATGTGGAGATTCTCAGCGATCAAACGAGAAGCAACGACGTAAATAACGTTCTACATTTCCTGTTTTCCTTGTTTCCTTCTGGAGTATTTCAGTTCATAATTGTTTTGTATTGATTAAACCTTTAAATGCAGCTGATATTAATATTCTCGTCCCTGCAGGAGCGTCTTGGCGCTGTGGCCTGTCTGCAGCTCGCAGTGAAGCACTTTGAGATCGAGGACCATGTCATAGTTATTGGAGGGTGAGTTTACTGAACTTATAGTATTGATACTGTGGCAGGAGAGAGATGGGATGGAAAGCCTGTGGAATAAAGCTGCAACTAATTATTTTTACTATCAATAAATCTGCTGATCATTTTCTCAATTTGGTCGATAAAACTGTGAAAAACATATCCTAAATATCTTAGAGCACAATCATGTCAGTAAACGTCTTAATTTGTCCAAAACTCCAAAATATTAAATTCACAGTAATTAATGATCAAGAAAAGCAACACAATCTCACATTTTAGAGCTTTAAACTAGCCAATTTTTTTTTGTTTGAAAAATGACTTTATATGATTGTATGAAAACCTTAAGAAGCAGGATGTGAGGAAGCATTAAAAAGTTAGTATTGGTTTGATTGAAGATTTTGTTTTTCATCTGTTTGAAGAAAAATGAGTTAAAAGGAATTAGAAATACGTCAAAAAAAATTCAACTTCAAAAATGAGTTTAATACTAAAAATAATGGGAAATATAATCTGACAAAAAAAATATATATATATCTGTGTGGCTTCTTAATATTACATTTTTAAACAGGACGTCATGTAATATATTATATATGTTAAAAGACAGGATCAACTTTGTCATTTTAATGTAGAAAACTAAATGAAATTCGTCAGTGATTTCAGTCACCAGAAGTTATTTATGTGTCTTATTACTGTGTGTGATTTAATACCATGTCGACTGTTTTAATGTTGCAGTGTGAGACAATAATTAAAATAATAATTCATGCATTTATTCATTCATTCCTCTGCAGCGACACACTATTCAAAGAAGATTTCAGCCTCAGTGAAGTTAAAGAGAGATTTTATGACCTGCAGAAGAAATGTGAAGAAAACTGTCTGCTGCTGTCGTATCAGTGCAGAGACGACGGTGAGTGTTTGTGTGCATGCTCAGAACGAGACCTGCAACGATTCATTCATTCATTAATGAATAGAAAAATAATCAGCAACTATTTTGAAAATCAAACAATTTCCTGCTTCCAGCTTCTCATCTTTGAGTATTTGCTGTTTTCTTTGTTAGTAAACTGAATATTTTTAAGTTGTTTTGGCTGCTGGTTGAATAAAAAAACAGAAATGGAGACATCACCTCAGGTTTTAGAAGATTATGACAAGTTTCTGTCATTTTATATTTATATTAATTAATGGAGAGAATAATCATTAGTCACAGCCGTACTCAGACTCCAACATCACTGTTCAGGTTAATAAAGGCTCGATGTGTCTCACCTGATGGAAACTATTTACTGAAGGGAGAGATTATCACCTTAAAACACTAAACCTGCCTCATGCTCACAGTTTATTTTGTTGATCGTGTTTTTATTTGTTCAGAAACTCATAAATACGGGATCTTGGAGGTAGACGAAGATCTTCGGGTGCTCTGTATGAAGGAGAAACCTCGACCGTCCGAGACGACGTCCAGAAGAGCCGTAAGTTCACTTCACACTTCATTAAGCCTGTCAGTAATGTGACACTTTTCACATAAGACACATAAGATATATATTAAGTAAGTCTTGGTGGAAGAAGGCAAATAAAAGGATTTTGTCCCCACAGTGCAGAAAGCTTTAGAGCTTATATCATATTTATTGTTGTTTGTTTAGTTTTTCAGACTCAGTTTACTGTCATGTGGACACAAAATCATCACATTTAAAAAGCTGCAACCAGAATTTTTCTTAATCTATTGGCTTAAAACAAAGACTGAAATGATTATTCATTTATCAAAATGTTGACTGATTGTTGCAGCTGTAAATCTCTTTAATTAGACGACTCTAATTAATCATTCCTGTTGTTTTATGTGTTTCTTTGTTTCAGTGTCCTTGTTTCTACGTGTTTTCTAAGAGCAGTCTTCCTCTTCTGGAAACTTTCCTCCAGGAAAAGAAGGTAAAACATAAAAATCAGAGCTGCCACATAAACAGGAGTTAAAACATACTTTATAATTTAACTAATATAACTAATGTTTTCATCCAACAGGAAGCTCCTATTGAAGAGAAAGATGCTCCGGGAAACTTTGTGTCTTGGCTCATTCCAAGGTAACGTCTGCAGGATCTGCTGAGTTAACGTTTTATACTCAGAATAATCAATAATCTGCTTTTATAAGACAAAAACTGTGATTATAACTCCAGTATCTGCCTCTAAATTTACTTTGATACTCAGCTAAAACTATCACATATTTAAAATCATTACATCTGCATTTCTTTATAAATTAATGTTTGTTTTTTTCTTTGCAGGAAACCAGTTCACGTGCATCAGATCTCCGGTCGCTTTGACGTTGGAAACCTGCCGTCTTACACCGAGTGTGACCTTTACTTCAGAGAGAAACTGCAACACAAAGACTCGTACATGATGTAGAGGAAACAAGATGAACACAAACTTTATTTTTATGATGCAAAACGTTTCAAAAATCATCCAAAACATGAACTTGAATGGACTTTAATTATGAATATTTTCTATTTAAATGATTTTTATACTCTTTTTAATTACAACCAGTGATCCCAGTCTACCCAGTGAGGAGTCTGGAGCATTTATCCGACGCCTTTTCGTGGCCGTCCTCCATCTTTGCGATGCGGGAGCCGAACTGCATGGCTCTCTTGGGCAGCACGGCGGACGGGCCGAGGCCGAGCCGCTTAGCCGTCAGTCTGAGGAGGAGTTTCTCTCCGACGCCTCGAGGCAGCGACAGGTCGGCTTTCTCCCACACGGGAAGAGCGTTCAAGTAGTTCACCACGTCCTCGTCCAAGTACGGAAACCTGCACATACGAGAGAGATACATGCTGAACTCTGAACATTTTAAACATGCACAAACATCCTGATTACTCCTAAATATTCTGCAGTCAACAGTTTGTATGATCCAGAAGAATCATGAAGAAGAGTCTGAGCATGTCTCCACAGTCCTGATGTCTGATAGGATGAAGAGGTTTTTAAATAAATGCTGCTGATCCTGACGTGAATTATATTTACTTTATAAATGATATTTCTTCCACTCTAGAAAATGTGTCTTTTCTTCTTTGGTCCTTCAGTTTAATGTTTGAGCTTCACAGAGTTGCAGATTTTGACACTTTAAAAGCCGTTTGGTGCCTTAAATCTTTAAGTTGTTTAAAATGTGTAACTATGAGCAGGTTTTGTGACGTCACAGCTAGTTTTTGAGGATAATCCTGGTTTAAAAATGCAGCTTAAACAAATGTGATGTGGAAATCTGAAGCCTCCAGACTCAGAGTTTATGTGTAACAGTTAAACGTTTCATATTCAGGTCAGTAATAAATAAGAGTTGACAAGATGATAAATCCAAAAATAGTTTAAAAGCAGCATCAGGTTTGTTAAAATGTACATTTAGTATTTTTGTTGGTTTTATATCATTTGAAATGACATTTGCACCATTTTTAACCAAAAGTAAGACTGAATGCTGAAAATGTCAAATGGTGTAACCACTAAAAATGATCAATATTAAATATTTTATCCACCTACATTGTATTTAAGTGGATGTATACAAATAATTACTTCATTTCAAAACATCAAATGAAAAGAAGTGTTTCTACATTAAAATTTTAGACATACATATCCTAAAAACAATCACTTTCCTAAAAAATTTGACGCAAATTATGTAAAATTAGTTTTAAAAAACAGTGTTGCATTGCTAAAAGTGGATTATAATTATTCCACATTTTAGTTCACATTTATTTTCCTGTATATAAATCAGAATAATAAAATAAATACTGGTTACACTCATTGACACTGGGCTGCATCTCGTCATTGACCCATTCACAGATCATAAGTCTTAATAAGGAAGAATGAACAGATGTATTTACATTTTTCTTTTTACGAGGTAATACTTTTTATGTCTGGAAGGGATATTTAAGTCTCAACATTTAAAGTGACATAAATCTTTTCCTATCTCATACTTATTTAACATTATTATGCAATGATATTACTGGTACGGCCCACTCGAGATCAAATTGTGACTGCATGTGGCCCCTGAACTAAAATGAGTTCAACACCCCTGATTTATATACCTTGAATCATTTTGATATCAAACTACATACTGAATATTAACACTGAAAAAATGACTGCAGTAAATGATCATGTAGAAGAACAATTGTTGATTTTCCCTGTTTTAATTGTTAAGAAAACCTAATATCTGTCATGTTTTATTACTAAATAAACATATTCAAAGTCACCACTGTTGTCTCTGTTGACTTGTGATGGATATAAACACATTCAGGACCTTTTAAATTACCCTTAAATCCAAATCTGTAACATGCACCACACCCACCTCGCTTCCTTCCCGTGGTCGCCTATCACTCGGTCATCTCTGCCGAGGTTCCTGGAGGAGATCCGGCCCAGCTCCATGACCAGTTCCTGGATCAGTCCCTCGTGTCCAGACGTCTTAAAGCGAACTCTGTGTCTGGAGTAACCGGCCAGCTGCTCGTCCGCTCCGATTCCCGTCAAAATAACCTGCAGGCGTTAAATAAGAGAGACTGTTAGAGCTGAGAAACATCTTAAAAAGTAGATGTGAAGCTTCTATTCAGCTTCATCAGTGTGAGTTAGTCATATCAAGTGATATCTGACACATTTACAGTGTTTTTAGCATCAAATTCCCTCTTAGTGTTTCCCTGTTGAACTGTGGTGGAAGTATAGTAACAAAAAGACTTTGGTACTAAAAACACTGTAACATTGAAACATAAAAGATGAAGATTTGACTCATTTGGACAAAGCTGAAGCTTCATATTAGCTTCAGATTAACTATTAATATAATATGAGGCTTCAGCCGTCCAATTTAGTCAAATCATGTAGACATGTTTCCCTTTTTTGTCCAAATTTCCCTTTTTTTGGTAATATTCCTCCACTGTACCTCAACAAGGGAACAAAGTGGGAAACATACTAAAAAAACCTAACTAACTTTGTTAGATATATACTTGATTTGACTCATTTGAGCTGTGGTGGAAGTATAGTAACAAAAAGACTAACGTTGAAACTTGGTTTGACTCATTTGGACAAAACTGAAGCTTCATTTTAGCTTCAGATCAACTTTTAAATACTTTTTTTTGCACAGAAGGAGGACTGTGGATTTAGTCCAAATATACATTTTTGTGCAGATGATACACATTTTTATATATAGAAAAGTACAAATTTAACCTGTTTTTATTTGTTTTTAAAAGGTTCAAAAATCAGCATTCAAACATGTCGTATTCTTCATATTCTGTAAAATGTTCTCCTGGACCATAACACAGTAATTGTAAATATCTTTTTTTTCTCCATTTACAGAAGATTAATCAAACATTTGTTAATGACTGATGGGGGAAATTATTATTGTGAATTGGTGTCATTATAAGTCAGAATATGAACAGTATGTTCAAAATCTGGTATTTGTGCTTCACCTTCGCTGTCGACATGAAGCTCCTCTCTTCCTCCTCCTCCTTTTCCTCTTCCTTCATGATGACCCCCGTCCCTCTCGCTGCGAACCACACAGCACACCCGATGCTGTCGTCTAGCACCGTCTCCAGCGGGTGAACCAAGTGACAAACGCGCTCCCGCCTCATTTTCTGCAGCTCCTCCTGCGTCACGTTGACTTCCACAAAGTTCCACTTCCTGTCAGGATTCAAGTCTCTTAACTCTTTGAGCCCGGCTTTCCCGGTTATTCTGTCGGGAACGTCGAAGGGGTTGAATGTTTTCGAGTCAGCTGCTCGGTCTGTGTTTGAATTTGAGGGTTTATTTTTGTGCTTTTTGGGTTTCTTCACAGACTCTTTCTGCTTCTTCGGCTCCTGAAGTTTAAACGCTACATTGAGGAGGTCTATCGGCTGGTGAGCAGGTATGTGACGGTCGGCTAGAGCGGCCAGGATCATCGAATCGATGCCTCCTGAGAAAAGCACGGCAACAGTCGCTCGCTCAGGAGTAGGAGGCGAGTCTTCTTCTTCTTCTTCTTTCTCCCTAAAAGGCAGAAACTGAACCCGCCGCCTCACCGCCTCGCTCAGAACATCGATGAGAGCGCTCACTTCATCGTCTTTCTCTTTGCCTTCTAGCAGCTGCTGCAGATCTTCAACAGATAAATGTGAGTTCGAGCAAGTTTCTGTCTCATTTGTCGATTTTGGGAGGGACGTGTTGAGACGGGAGACGGGCGAGGTGAGAAAAAGACCCGATTGGTTGATGACAGCAGTGCAGCCAATAGGGACTGATGTTTCACTGCAGCTAGATAAGACATCATCTCCTGTGTGAGCCCAAGGATAAACCTCAAAAGTCAAAGCTCTTGTTTCTGTAAAAGCTTTCAGATCGATCCTGAACACGCCAGCTGCTGGGACTTCACGCCACGCAGAGTTAACAGCTTCAGACGTCTGCGCCGCAACAGAAGTCAAAGTCAAAGCGTCGAACTCTGCGTCAAATCTCCACAATAAACTCCGCCGGCCGAAGAAGTCCCTGCCGAACCAGAGGAAGTCTCCATCCTTCTGGTAGTAGACGAAGGCCCACGGCCCCCGTAAAGAGGAGAGGACTGATAAAACATCTGAGGGGTCGATACAAGAGGAGAGCCGCTCTGAAACAACAGAGGTGTCGTTGTCTTCAGGCGTTAGAGGAAGACCTCCGAAAACTTCCCCGTTCCACGCCAGCAGGTTCCCGAGTCCGTCCTGGAGCGGCTGCTGGGTGAGACGGCCTCTCATGTGAAGGACGTGAGCGGAGAATAAACACTGACAGCGGAGGTTTGGACTTGAAACGGTGACATCTCTGCTGGAGTCGGGTCCTCGTCTTTTTAAATGTTCGTGAACAGTTCGGTCGCGTTCGGACGGAGCCGCCGACAGACTCAGCAGACAGAAGATGCCGCACATCGTTCAAGCTTTTAAATGTCCTGAAGCTCCTTTTTCATGTTGTCCAGTTCCTCTGCAGACACACAGAGAAGAACATCAGTTATAATCAATCAAACGTTGTTAATGTAGTTCAAAGTGCTTCACAGTTGAAATCACAGACTCATCCTTTAATTTACTCGACGTTTCAGCTCCCAAACTCACTTTTACTTGAACCCAACGCCTGACCTCTGTCTGCCAAGAAGAAGATGTTGCTGTTCCTCTGCTGGATGTAAACTTTCTGTAACAAAAATAAACACAAAATGTACATTAATGCACACAAAAGTACACAAAGTCCTGTTTTAAAAAAAAGTGAAGGGGAGAAGAAAAAAACAACTGCTGGCTTGTTTGAGAATATATGAAAATATTTGCCAGATGCATTACTTGTAGTATAATTGTCTCTATTGTTAGTGATTTTAATTATGCAGCCCATACGTCAATGGAGAGAGCAGACAGGAGTCCAGGATGTCTTGCATTGAAAAGGTTTATTTACTTGATCGAGGAGAAGTGAATGAATGATCAGTACACGTTATGTTCTGATGCTCCCTTCAATTCTGAAGTTTCTCTCCCCCGGGATAGACTTTAACCAACACAGATAATGCCACAGGTTGAGCCATGCCCAAATATGGGCGGACCCAACACATCTACAATATACAGAATTTAGTCTACTGGTCTATAGACAAAACATTGCTTAGACGACACTCAGGACCTTCTGTTTTTTTACAAAGCTTACATGTTTTCATTTCATTCATTTTTCCATATACTACTTTACTATACAATGTTAAACTAGCTTAAAATGGCTTTAACTCACTCTGTTCTTCTTCAGGTTGGAGAGTTCATCCACAACAACTTTCTGCTCCTTGATCTGAGAGTCAGAAACACAAAATATTTCACTGATCTGACAAAATGTAAACATACATTTCAAAAAGGGACATATTGTACTTTCTACTCCACTATATTTATTTAACAGCTTTAGTTACTTTACAGATGAAGATTTGACACAATGGATAATATAACAAGCTTTTATAATACAACACATTGTTAAAGATGAAACCAGTGGGGAACAGCACATTATTTAGGGAGTCAGTTGTTAAAATTAGGGTTAAATTAAGTCTCCAGAGAATTAATATAAGTCTATAAAATGTCTGTAAAGATGATCTATAATCTGATATACGTGTGTTTATATGTGTTAAAGTGTGTATTTTGAGTTTATGTGTGTGGGGCTAACATTAGGTGCATTTTCTTTCTTTTCCTTATTAAAAATAGATACAGATGAGAAAAAATAGCTGCTAACAGAGTCACTATATTTACACATATAACATAATTGTACATAAAACAGCTGATATTAGTGTGTTTGTTTATATTGTTACCTTTCTGTTGAGCTCCTCCTTCACTGCAGACTGTCCCTCTAAGTTATCCTCGTTATCTCTGCTTTTTGAAGACATGCTGGACAAAATAAACCCAGAAAAAAACAGTTCAGAGTTTTATTAATGTTGTTGAAGCTGCTTTACTTCAACTGTGAACGCATGAGGCTGTAAAACCATTTCCAGGTCACTAAACCTGCCCAATATTTACTCTACTGCCCCCTAAAGGAGAGGAGGGGGTATTATTATTATTACAGTAAAAGTAATGCAGTATTATGAGTGATGTAGTATGCAGTATTACAGTAAAAGTACTGCAGTATTATGAGTGATGTAGTATGCAGTATTACAGTAAAAGTACTGCAGTATTATGAGTGATGTAGTATGCAGTATTACAGTAAAAGTACTGCAGTATTATGAGCGATGTAGTATGCAGTATTACAGTAAAAGTACTGCAGTATTATGAGCGATGTAGTATGCAGTATTACAATAAAAGTACTGCAGTATTATGAGTGATGTAGTATGCAGTATTACAGTAAAATTACTGCAGTATTAAGAGTGATGTAGTATGCAGTATTACAGTATTAAGAGTGATGTAGTATGCAGTATTACAGTAAAAGTACTGCAGTATTAAGAGCGATGTAGTATGCAGTATTACAGTAAAAGTACTGCAGTATTATGAGTGACGTAGTATGCAGTATTACAGTAAAAGTACTGCAGTATTATGAGTGATGTAGTATGCAGTATTACAGTAAAAGTACTGCAGTATTATGAGTGATGTAGTATGCAGCATTACAGTAAAAGTACTGCAGTATTATGAGTGATGTAGTATGCAGTATTACAGTAAAAGTACTGCAGTATTATGAGTGATGTAGTATGCAGTATTACAGTAAAAGTACTGCAGTATTATGAGTGATGTAGTATGCAGTATTACAGTAAAAGTAGTGGTTTGGTCCTCTGACTGATATATTATTATATATGACATTATTAGATTATTAATAGTGAAGCATCAGTGTTAGAGCAGCATGTTACTGTTGTAGCTGCTGGAGGTGGAGCTAGTTTACACTACTTTATATACAGTTAGCTAGTTTAGTCCAGTGGTTCCCAACCTAGGGGTGGGGCCCCTCCAAAGGGTCAGCAGATAAATGTGAGGGGTCATGAGATGATTAATGGGAGAGGAAAGAAGAAAAAACTAAGTTCTGATTCACTAATGTGTTTTCAGTTGTTGGATTTTTTCTCTAATCTTTGATTTTTGCTGAAATATTGGATCATTTGAACATTTATTGAAATGAAACCATGTGAGAAGTTTAGAGGGAAAAATCTCTATTTGGTGGAGCTGTTAACAACTCATAGACATCTGACATGTGACTCCTAAATAATGTGTTGTTCCTCACTGGTTTCATCTTTAACAATGTGTTGTATTTTAAAAGCTTGTTATATTATCCATTGTGTCAAATCTTCATTTGAAAAGTAACTAAAGCTGTTAAATAAATGTAGTGGAGTGGAAAATATAAAGTAGCATCACATGGAAATACTCAGATAAAGTGGAAGTAAGTGACCTTTCAGACTTTTAGACCCCTTGAACTGACCCTAAGTTTCCATATTTGTGTCCCTTGTGATTCCTCTATCATTACACAAGGTTTTAAATCACACTGTACTAATTATTTCCTTTTTTTTATCACATCATCTGATTCAGTCTCCTTCTACCTCGGTGGAAACAGCAACAGCAACATGTGGAAATAAACTCATGTGATTTGAACTCTAACCGAGACTAGCTCAGGTATTTATTTACTGCAGAAACCAATTACCTCATATAGCAGAAGGGTTTCTGGGTTTCTGGGAGATTTTTATGCCTTCTCACCGTGACTGTGTGTTTTTTATTTTAGGAATCGGAGGAGTCGCTCCCAGAGGATTATGTGGATGATGGGCGGGTGTTGACTCGGACGTGTGAATCTCTGGAGTTCAGTCAACATGAGGCTCAAATTGATTTAGTGTTTTGAAAGCTGCGATACACATAAAGTTGGTATTAAGTTATTATAGTTATTATTAAAGTTATTATTAAATACTTCAAAGGACAGAACAAAGAGACACGATCAAGTTTCTGCACTGTCATGAAAGCTCTGGACTCTGATATTTGGTGTTTGTTTAATTCACTTTAATCTACACTTTTTGTAGTTCAAGAAACTGGTGATAATAAACTAAATAACTTTTGTCCTGTATTTCAGTCAGTGTTGGGTTAAGGTTAAGTTTATTTATTTTGTCTAGAAAGTTGATGTTTGTTTGTTTGTTTGTTTAATCGGCTCTAAAAACAGAAACCAGAGAATCCCGCTGTAAAAAATCAAGTGGAAGCAAATGTGGATTATTGCTATTTTTCTTTTTAATCAGCGGATTAATCAATATAATGAGAATAAGTGTTAGTTTTCAGATCTTATCTTCTGGGGAAAGATACAATACTCTTCATCTAAGGCTGCAACTTAAGTTTATTTTAATTATTGATTCATTTTTTCATTATTTTCTTGGTTAATTGATTAGTTTGGGGTCTGTAAAATGTCAGAAAATAGTGAAAAAAAGACAAACAGTGTTTCCCAAATCTCAAGATGATGTCAACCATCAACACAAAGATGTTCAGCTTACTGTCAGAGGACTAAAGAAACCAGAAAGTATTAACTTTTAAGAAGCTGGAAACAAAGAATTTAGACTTTTTCTTCTTAAAATTCCCCCAAAATGATGAATTGATTATCAAAATATTGGGTGATTAATTTAATACTTATAGCGACTAATTGACTAATCGACCAATCATTGCAGCTCTACTTTTATCCTTTAAACCATCTCACTTAACTCTGAGAGTAAAGTTACATTATCAGGACCCAAAACCTAGATACCTCAAAAAATGACATTATTTATGCATTTATATTAAAACCATTTATTTCAAATTGTTTTAATTCATGTACGCTGCTTTCCTTTTTTATTGTTATGTTGTTACACTGCTGAACAACAAACTGCCACTTAAAGAGAAATAAAGTGATTAATTAATTGATTAATTGCAGCTTTAGATGTTTCACTGGATGAGTTAAAAATAACATTAAACTGCTGCTGGTGTCAGATTTAAAGTCAAAAGTTCTCCAAAGTCACTGAGATTCATCTTCTGGGAATCAGCTGTCTAATAATTATTGATTTTTCTTTATTTCTCTATTTAAAAAAACAGTAAAAGTCGACCTCATGGTGGCGCTGGAGGAAAAGTCAAATAGCATTAATCCAATTTTTGTGCATAATTTAATGTCAAACTTGTGGATTTTTAAAAAAAAAAAAAGGAAATAATTAATCAATCACACCTCGGTTCAGATTAGTTGAAGCATTCAAACCAGTCAAAATAAATAAATAAAACCCCTCTGGTCAGCTGCTGCTCCTCATTTTATCCCCTCTGAGCTCTGTCACATGTTTGTTTTATTTAACATTTATTTTTACACAATAACCCTGATCTCCAAACATCAGACACATCAGATGACACACACAGGTGTTGATCTGACTCCGAGCAGCAGACGGTCAAACACCTTTCTGAACCTGCACTTTGACAGGAAAACACACCTGTCTGAGGTCTCACGTTGGTTTTTTCTGCCAGTTATTGATCCCAAACAGCTGTGCACGATGTTTACCCTTTTTTCATTCACTGGAAACGGGGGTCATCAGGTCCGGACGGTGACCTTTTTAATGTTTATTGTTCTCTGGGTTGACATAAAGAGAGCAGAAGAGGAGGCAGGTATCAAAGTCTCAGCAGGTACAATAAGACCGCAGCACTGTTATGTTCCTAAAAATGGGTAAAGGTGATAATTATAATCATTGTTTCTTTGGGGTTGTGGTAGTCTTACTGACACCTCAAGCTCTTCAGTTATCCCCCTCGTCTAAATACAGATGAAATGACTGAGTAGTAATACCTTTCAGCTCTATTGAAACAGCACAAACAAGAAGAAAATCCCCTCCATTGAAACAGAATAATAATAAATCCAAGGATCTAGACACCCCCCCCCCCCCCCCCCTTCTTTTTAAGGTGAGTTTTTTTTTTACACCCTCCCTCCTCTTCCCTCTCTAACCTCTATCCATCTTTAGCTGCGGCCTGTGAGTGTCAGACTGGTTTAAGGCCACAGGAGGCAAAGTCATCCTTGTATTTTGGTCCTGGAAGTACAAATTTAGATTGGTAGTAAACACACACACACACACACACACACACACACACACACACACACACCGCTTGTTGTTGCTGATAAAGAGGAGAGACATCTACCTGTAGGGTCACATGACCACAAAATGACATAGCCGAGGTTTTGTTCCAACCACAGATGACAGGTACCTGACACGGTTCGCCCACTAATAGTGCGGCCGGTTAATCTGTTTGTAACCGGGCTCAGTGTGTAGCAGACTTTCAAACAGGCTGAGAGCTTCTCTGTGTGATCCTTGAATACATCACAAAAGGGACAGAAGAGCCTATTGTCATCACCTGGCCCAAAATACGTGCTTATGTTTCCTGTTATAGGGTCACTGATGATGATGAGTCGGACTATACCTGCTGCTCAGAGACAAAAGAAACCAGAAACCAAATGCTTTGTGTGGCTTTCTTTTAAAACTATTTACATGAGTAAAAATAGTAAGAATTATATTATTTATAAATCCAGGTCTTTATATTGACTCTCTTCAATAACTTTTGTGTACATTCACAGTACCGCATGATAAAATACAGTCATTAAAAGCAAAGCTGACCAAAAAATAGAAGAAAAAACAACATGTTTTTAAGCCTTATCTGCTTAAGGGTCCATGGCAGGGGAGGATTTATAACATGAGGAGAATTTAATTTTACTGCATTGTATGACTAATGCAAATAGTTAATAGTAGTAGAGATTTATTTTGGTCCTTAACAACACAAACAATGCACATATAAATAAATGAATAACAATAAGGCATTAAATCAAAAGGAAAAATAATAATTAGACTTTAATTTTTAACTTCATTTCACTCTGTAACTTTGCCTTTATACTAGCTACTGCATCAACTCCACACTTGGAGGTTCGCTGTTGCCATGACGTCATCGTGAACCTTTCGAAGTTCTGCATCGGAGTTAAAAGATGACGCCATGCAATTCACGGCCAAAACACTAGGGGGTGTGAGGTTCCTGAATGGCCTGAAGCGTCTATCGTGAAAGTCGTACGGACCAATCATAGCCCCTTCGGTCGTAGTTACAATTTTTTGGAGTTGACGCAGTACTATAAACCTGATTTCAGTTTCACTCTAAATCACAATTATTATAAACTCACTCAGATTCAGTCAGCAGCTGGTTAAAGTCACTGTTGACTTAGATTTGGGGACTTTTGAGAAAACTTTCAGGGCTGCAGCCCCAAAAAGCCGCCCCCCTCACTCCTCCCTCCGCCCCTGGCCCAGGAGTCCATATGGTACATTCAGCCATGATTATAAGTAGTTAACGGCTGTTAAAACACCTACTGAAGAGACACATATTCAGTAGGTGTTTTAACAGCTAAGTATGAGCAGTGGGCAGTCATTATTCCCTCCTTACATTTCCCCCACTCACTGCTCTGTGCACTGTAGTTAGTAATCAGTAAGTTTGTGCTTATTTGATGGAGCTTATTTAGTAAAATGCACCATGAAATGCCAAATTTACTGAAATAGCTATTAAAGGCCTTAAAGGAGCAGTTCAACATTTTGGAAAATATATTTATTATATATGTTTGCTTTCTTAGTTTAGAAGATTGAAACCAAACTGGTGTCAATTTAATTAAAAATCAAAGTGTTAAAATGACACATTGTGGTGTTATGCATCAGCTAAATGTCTGAAATCACTCCCTATTCACTATACAGTGCTCTACATTTACCCTCCACCATTTTAATTGATTTATTTGAATGTCTGAATGCTAAGTGTGTAAATATCTCCACCATATTTTGCCCTCAAGTTTTCCACCATGTACACAATTCTCTGATAACTATCCCTCAATGCAATGCTCCACACTTTAAAGATGTGAACAATACGGTCACGTTTCTCGACAGCTGATGGTGACGACATTAAATGACAATGATGACTAGTTAGTGTCCGTAAATCTTGCTTTTGCTGCTCACTATTGAGTAAAGTATTTAGTATACAGGGATTTTGGACAAGCCTTTTTTCCTAATCTTGGCGCCTTAACTTTCCTGGAGTTTCTGCTGGTTTCCCGGCAACCTGACGGTGTTGACATGTTGTTGTTTTTACGCCCTGGATTTGGACAGGATTATAAAAACAAGATATAACGTGTTAATTAGTGAGGTTTAGAGACGCTGGTTAGTTTGTTTCCTGTGGATCAATCCAGGATTTAATGCTAAGCTAAGCTAACTGTCTTCTGGCTGCAGCGTCTTAGCTACTGACATGAAAAGTGACGTCAGTCTTCTCCTCTAACTCTGAGTGCATGCACTTCCTAAAATGTTTCAAAATTTCAACCTGGAGCTTTAAGTTTTATCTTCTTATTGATTTGATTCATCAGTTTTTTTTTATCTTTTAATCCCCTTTTAACCTAGTTTTAGTCTAGTTTTTATTAAACTTTCTTTTATTTCATTTTTACTTTTCTCTATCTTTAATAAACTATTTCTCTTATTATCTTTTATTTTTCTTTCTTTGTTTCTTTGTTTCTTTGTTTCTTTCTTATTTTATTTTATTTTAGATGTCCTCTTATTTATTTAACTTTATTTTAAAAAACATTTAAACATTTTTGTCATTCTTATTTTCTCTCGTGTGCATTGGTCTCAATTTTCCTTTTTGTTTTTCTTTTTTTGGTAATTTTTTTCTTTATTTTTATTCCTTTTCTTTATGTTGTCATTTATTCTGTCTTATTATCAAATGTTCAATCAACTGTGAAGCACTTTGAACTACATTAAACTACATAAACCTCCATGAAAGCTGCTATAAAGCACATTGTGTTGCCATTGTGTATGAAATGCGCTATATAAATAAAGCTGCCTTGCCTATATAGATAAAGTTTGATTGATTGATTATTGACCCACTCACCTTATTCATTATATATAAGAGATGATTAAGCCTAAAATAAACAATATATTCATATATTATATACTACTTCTACCCCTTTGCAATAATATTTATAAAAGGAAGAAGAAGGAGGAACTGGTTACTTTATGTTTCAGTTCATTGCCTCATTGAATCAACCACATTTTTTAGGTAAAAAAAAAAATGTAGTAAAGTTTGTATTTCAACCCAAATGCACGAAAAGCTGCAAAAAAAAACACTTTCAACACCACACCTTTTAAAACTGGCTGCTTACTCCAGGATCCTGGATTCTGGGTCGAGTGTTGCAACAGCGCTGGATGTAATAATGAACGTTTATTGGATCAACATGACTGAAAAAAAAAAATGAAAAAAAATCTCTCACAAAGAATCCAAGGACTTCTGCACACGTCATTTTTGGTGGATTCAGCCAAAGTTTTGGGTATTTGTGAAAATCTATGTGTGTGCTTTCAGGGAGGGTTAAACAACTGATGACTTAAGCCTGTTAGAGCCGTGCAGGGATGAGTTTAAGAAAGTAGAGAAAGGCTGTGAGTTAGAGGAGATTGACCACTGCAAAGTCCACGTAATGTGCACGAGATTAAGTAAGTTAAACACATAATCTCAGGAATGTAATATGAAAACCACGCAGAGGTCGCAGCCACAAGATGCAGCACATTAAAACCTACAGTGTAAAACAGGTAAAAACTTAAAGATTTAAAGGTGAGAAATGCTGGTAAAGTTTTGCATTCAAAATTGTACTTATGTTAAATTAGTCAAAGTTAAAGTAGATCTAGCATTATTTTACATCATATTACTTCATCAATGCATCTTAAAATGGACCAAATTCATTGAGGTTTCACATTATGTAGAATAATAATATAAAGAATGAGTTTTCATCAATGCATTTTAACCCTTACATACTGTTCAGGGTCAAATTTAACCATTTTTTTACATTTAAGAGCTGCAAAAACACCATATACATATTTCTTTTAGCTGGACTTTTCCTAATGTGACACACAGTATACAAAAATGGAAATAAAATGCATCATATTTTAAGTTCATGTGCAGCTGATACACATTTTTATACATGCAAATTAACTAATTTGACGTTCATTTATAAAACAAAATTCAAAAATCATCATTAAAACATCTTATTCTATAAAAAATATCCTCCTGGACCATAAAATAGTGATTTTTTTCTATAAGATTAATCAAATAAAAGGATGAATCAAACATTTATTTATGACTCAATGGGGTATTTATGAATGTAAACTGGTGCAGAGACTAATTATGAGTCAGAATATGAGCAGCATGTAAAGGGTTAAAAGTCAGGATTCACATTATATTACCTCCTTGTTAAAGAATGTTTTAAAAATGACCATGAATGACCACAGAAGCAATGATAATCTGATAACTCTGTGGTAAATAACAGTCTGCTGAGTTCAGTTTAAAGGTATGTGCAGCGGTGCTTGTGCAGGCGGGTTTAGTAGCTGAATTGAATGTGACACAATGCATGAATGAAGAAGCTCATGTCGCAACTTCAAGCAGGAAAAACATCTGACGGCCTGTTTGATCATCACTCTGAGCTCAACTATTATCCAGGTATTTCACTTTTTATCATCCGGTGATCATCAAATTGAACCCGGCTCTCTCTGTTGACGCCGTGCTGCATCACTGCTTCAGCATCAAGCCTCTTGTGAGTGTCAGTTAGATGCTATTTATAGGACTCCAATTCTTTTTATAATCCATTTAATCAATGGGATCAACGTCAAAGATAATCAAATAAAGCTTTTGAGTTTTATGTCAGCTTGTGTCTCCGCTAGCTAAAGTGAAATTAAGTCAGCATCAGCAAACTGAAGTGAAGAAAATGACGCAAATAGGCCAAATAATTTGTTAATTTACATTTCCACATCACATCTCAGTGTATTTATTTGGTGTTTTACTCTAAATTAAAGTAACTCAAAGTCGTGCACAACTACAATTAATGATGCACAGCTTACATTTGAGCTTTAACTCCAATATTTGTACATTTGCACTATTTATTATGTCAAGTTTTGGTCTTTATTTACATCATTAATTAACATGCAAACTGTCCTCCTGGTACCACTCCTGTTCCCATCTGGAAGAAGCTACAGAGACTTAAAGACCTGCACTTCCACACTCAGAAACACCCCTCCATCCCCCCATCCCAGATCCCCCACTGCCGACACCACAACTATTTTAAAGTGCAATCATGGGACACTAATTTGCAAAAACTGCATAAGCACTTTAAATTGTTTTATATTCTATTTTATGTTATATTACTCATTCAACCCACAGTTTATTTTAATGTGTGTGCATGTGAGTGAATGGACAGATGAGTAGAGTGAATGGGGGTACAATTTTCCTTTTAAGAGAGACAGAACATTTTGTCATATGTTAACATGCAATGACTATAAAGTAACTCTATTCTAAACAATATAGCTGCTAATAATGATCCATACTATGTCTGAGGTGCAGGACGTGTCTGAAGTGAACACCTGTCTCTCCGTCACGTTTGAGACACACATGTATAAAACGACACGTTGGCCTCCATCTGTTAACTTTGTACATATCAGAAAAAGAAGGATTTCTGGATTTTAAACGTAATGCAATGCATGCTGGGAAGTGTATGCAAATTAACTAACCGTATTTCTAAATAACTTAATTCAATGAGTTAAGTGAACGATCCATTTATGGATATTTTTATTAATATTTAGTCAACTGAACTCATGTTTAGAAGATCTGAAAGTGATAATCTGTCAAACGTATCTAATCACACTGACTTAAAGATAAAAGTTTATCTCATTTTTGTAATATTGTGAGATTTCACAGTGCAAAAGATAAAGTAACACAGAGTAAACATTGATTTTTTCCCCTGCATTGATAAACTAAATGAATCACAGGTTAAAGATTCAAAGTTTTTAGGACTTACAACAGCAACATAAATTCAACGTTTTACTTTAAATGGTGATTATTTAGGTTTCTAACAACTTGTGATGTCAAAAAATATGAGTTGGGTTGTTTTTTTTACAATGTTTTTTGTGTGCTTATAGTTTTAAAAAAAATGTTTTTTGTGATTTTTTACAGTGTTTTTTTGTGTGTGTGTGCTTTTTTTTTTTACAGTGTATTGTAATGTGTTTTGGGTTTTTTTTGTTTTTTTTGTGACCAAATGTTATTGAAAAATTTAATAATTAAAAATAATAAATAAATAATTAAATTGTCAGAACTTGCCAATGACATAATAAATCAAATAGGTGTGCTGTAGTGTAGTCCTGTGTGTTGACATTATTCATCACACACACACTCAGTCAGCAGATGTGAGGTTTCAGTTTATAGTTCATTTTGCATCTCCACACACACACACACACACACACACACACACACACACACACACACACACACACACACACACACAGAGCATCGACACACACACACACACACACACACACACACACACCGAGTGTAAAATTAAAAACGTATTCGCTCACAGTGTTGTTATTACTGTTGCAGCTCTTCATCTCTGCAGCCTGTAATTACAGCTGCCGTCCTGCTCTGTTGACATAGGTGAACAAATGCAAGTCATCCAGCTGTGTGCTTTGTACACAATTTGTCTTTGTTCACCACTAAGTTCGATTGCAACAGGTTGTCGGGTTCTTGGTAAACAGGTCAAGGGAGTATGATGTGAGCGATCCCTGACAAAAAAAAATACTCCAAATGTTCATGTTTCAACTTGTGTGGTGTCACGTGGACACGAGAGCTCGGCTTATCTGTTACTTTTGCAATCGATACGCTCACTTCTGTTGGTTTCCTCTTTTTTGTTGCTTCAGTATTTCTCAAACTCAAAGTGCAGAATATAAATCATTAAAGTGTGTGGATCTAAAATACAACACAATACAAATACACATAACATGATATTGGCGAGTTCAACACTATTTATTTAAACTTTAACACATTTTAACACTGTTTTGGTGTAAATCTGACTTCATATAACCTGATTTCCTTTGACCTGTAAAAGATAATATGATACTTATTTATGTCACATATTAATATAATCAGTCTGTAGTATAAAAAACAATACATTTACTAAAGTATTGTACTTATTTTGTAGTATTTTGAGGTACTTGACCGTGAGAACAGCTTCTCACAACTACATTTATCTAACAGTTAAAGTTATTGTACACATTACATGTAATAATAATCTAACAATATAATATATAATACTATATAGGTGTGTATATACAGTCACTAACACTATTTATACTACAATACTATAACACTCGTAAAAAGGGCCATTCTGCATAATGAGTACGATACATTTACTCAAATATTATACTTATTTTGTAGTATTTTGAGGTATTTGTACATGAGAAGAGCTTCTCACAGTTACATTTATCTGATATAATATATAATAATAGAACAGCCACGAAAGAGGCTGCATAATGTGTATTACTTAAACTTTATTCAACATAATTTAACACTGTTTTTGGTGTAAATCTGAATTAACGTCATCTGAATTCGTCAACCTGTAAAACATCATATGGTCTTATTTATGTCACATTTACCTAAAATCAGTCTGTAGTGGAAAAAACAATACATTTACTCAGGTATTGTGCTTATTTTGTAGTATTTTGAGGTATATATACATGAAAACTGGCACTATATAGGTGTCTATACATAGTCAATAACGCTATACTTACTATAACACTCATAAAAGAGGCCGTTCTGCATAATGAGTACTTTAACTCTTGATATTTGAAGTAAATTTGACTTATAATACTTTTGCACTTAAGTAATCATTTTGAATTATGAGTATTTTTACATTGTGGTACTTCTACTTAAGTAAAACATTGAAGTATTCTTCCACCACAGATTTCATGTTACTTTATACTAAACTATAAGAGGGAAATATTGTACTTTTTACTCCACTACTTATATCTAACAACTATCATTACTACTATTATAGATTAAAATAAGACATTATAAAACAAGAACACCCCTAACAATTTATATAATATAGTTCGAATCAGCTGCACTTTGACCAGCTACAACATTAAAATGCTGTGTACACATTAATGCATCAGTAATAATAATAAAATAATATAAATATGTCTAATGATATCATACTCATGGTGCAAGTTTTCTGCATAATAAATACTATTACATCCATTTTTAGATCTATATATCTGCTACGTGAGAAACATACTGATTATTAGACTTGAAATTGGGTCTTTAAACACTAATATTTGACCTACTTTAATAATAAAGTCGTCTGTTTTAATATTAATCTGCTGAAAGTGGAAAGTTTCTATGAGCTCATTGAAAATCCGATCCTATACGAGCAGGATTTGAGTGTGACATCACAAATAGTTTGGACGCCAATCCTGATCCTGACATTTTCATTTATAAACTTGAAGCCTGCTGTGGCTTCAAATGGACTTTATGAGTGAAGTATAGGAGATAACTTCTATATGCATGTTTATAGATTTTGGATTTTTCTTTAATGAGGGAGGAGTAGATGTAATTTTAAGGACTTTAAGATAATTGAACCATGTTTTTGTGGAAAACTTACATCAGAAACAAGCAAACTTATGACTCAAATGTTTTATATACATCTAAAAACATGTCTAGACGGGATCTTTAAGCCTCCAGGAAACTTGTGTAACTCAAAAATAGAGGGCACTTTAATGAAAGAACAGATTTAGATTGTAATTTAAAGCTAAACGGGTCGATGAGAGACAGAAAAGAAAAAAATAAATTATAGTTAATTCATGATAAATGCACAGGAAAACATTATCTCATGCAAGTTTAGTATGTGTGCAGATAAAGAAGCCTCTGTTCTCTACTCACTACTGCACACTAGTGGCCAAACTATAAAAAACTTCAAGTAGCTTATAATGATGCCATGAGAATATGACTTAAAACAGACACTGATGGCAGAAAGACTTCCTGCAGTGTCACAAGGCAGGAAAAATACACAAATAATGGTAATAATAATAATAATAATGAGGTCATTATTTTGAGATAGTTTCTCATTTTAATGACTTAACTACATCATTTTATTTTTCATCACATTGGTGAAAATGGGCTTCCACAAAGAATAGACCATAAACCATATTTAAAAGAGATAAAATCAATTAAATGACACTTAAAAACACGAGTAAAACCAGAAAAGGCTCACTGTTAAAAATGTATGTTTTAGGGACAATTACACATATATATAAACATTGTTCTGTCTTTAATCTGGACTGAAAATGTATTATTCAATCCAATCCACTTTATTTATATAGCATGATTTTAACAAACACAAGGTTTTTACAGTGCTGCAACAAGATGAAACACAATAAAAAGATACATAAGTACACAATAGAAAGATAAAAATCATATAAATAAAATAAGAATAAAAATAAAATAAGAATAAAAGAAATGAATAAAAAATAAGAAGAAGAATAAAAAATAAAAATAAAAATAAAAATAAAATTAAAATAAAAATAAAAATAAAAATAAAAATAAAAATAAAAATAAAAATAAAAATAAAAATAAAAATAAAAATAAAAATAAGATATTTCTTTATAAATCCCACAATGGCATTATTCAACTGCTCTATAGCAGTAATGCTGCAGAGGAGTTCTGTATGAGTTCATGTACTCATCCCGGCATTACGCTTGATACAGACTAGTAAGATGAAGTTAATACTCGAAACCAGAATATGAGCAGGGTGACACTAGAAATAAATCATGTACTCACCCCTGCTGGGATGATTACAATTTCAATTTCAATTTCCAAGCAGATTTCCATTCATAAAAAAGTATAATAAAATCTAGTCTCTTAATGATAAGTTTACTTAATAATTTCATAACAGTGATGTTCCTGTCTGTGAAAAAATGAAGTAGACTTTACTTAATTAGTTTAAATAAATATTTATGCTTAAATATGATTAACATTTAACTTCATATTTTCAGGGATGTTAAGTTGAGAAGTACATTACACTTGATACTGACTAGTGATATGTACTTAATATCGAAACCAGGATATGATCAGGGTGCCGGTATGAATACATGATTTATTTCCAGTCAATTTCCAAGCAGATTTCCAGTCATAAAAAAGTATAATAATAATTAATTTCCCCCATTGTGGGAGTAATAAAGGAATATAATCGTATCTAAATAAATACAATACACTGCAGTCACACCTTTATACCTTCATGTATAGGTATGTTTCTTCTCCTTTTTTTTCCCCAGTGGGAGGACCAACCACATTTGTTTTTTTGGGAACAATGTAAATAGTGGAAGGGTCACGTGACGCATGCGCAGTATATAAAGGAGGTTGGACGTAAACACAGCAACAGTGTAGCCGAGCCGCAGAAGCAGCAGCAGCAGCTCCTCCTCATCCTCCTCATCTTCATCTCTTTTTTCGGGAGACCCTTACCCCGTTTTTCTTATAGAATATTTCTTTCCAACTTCAGCTACAGTGATAGCTAAGTTTGGAGGGGAGAAACGGGGAGAAACGTCGTTGTTTTTGTTGTTTTTTTGTGTCGGTCTAAGCAGGTTTTTTTTGACTCGACCCCCCCTCATATTTTTTTAACGTACATTACAAAAAGACTAGACAGCGTTAAAGCAAGCAAGCAAAAATATTCTGGTTATTTGTGCATTTTTACTGGACAGCTTTTTAACAAAAATGGATAACACTGGAGCTAAGAAGACATGCTTTGGTAGGTCGCTGCTTTTAAATTGATGTTATTTTATCGCAGGAGAAATAGCTGAATGCTTTTCCATGTGGAGATCCTGCAAATCGGAGGGATTATAAACACTGACAGATACATGTGGTTGTTTCTTTTTTTTTAACAGAATCCATCCGAGATTTCTTCACATCGGCGAAATTCCTTATTTATATGGGACATGCACTGTCAACATGGGTAAGTGACACATTACATCTGTCACTATTATTGCATTGCAGACAGATAGCGATAGATAGGCAGAGAATGACCTCAATGGGAATCCAAAGGGGTTCAATTACAGATGCTACTTGATATAAATAGAAACAAAACAAACACAACTGTGAGGTGGGTCCAATACACACAAATTGGCTAACTCAAATATAACAATATATACAAAATAGAAGAGAATAGACACTAAATATGTAATTATAATGTTATTAATGTGCTATAGTAGAAGACACTGTACATTAGTGTAAGTCAAATGGATATTGTGAAGGTATTAAGGTGCATAATTGCTCATATTAATGTTAGAATTAAATGTAAAGCTGCCACTTGATATTAATAGAAATAAAAGAAAACTGTGTGGTAGGTAAAATACATATAAATAACTCAAATATAACTAGACTAAAGCTATAACTATAACTATAATATGTTATTTACTGTACATTAGTGTACGTCAGGTGGATATTGTGAAGGTATTAAGTTGCATAATTGCTCATATGGATGTTAGAATTAAATGTACAGCTGCCAATTGATATAAATAGAGGCAAAACTAAACTAAAATACACACAAATTAACCAACTTAAATACAACAATGTGTACAAAATAGATATATGTAATTTACTGTACATAAGTGTAAGTCAGGTGGCTATTGTGAAGGTATTAAGTTGCATAATTGCTTCTGTGGATGTTTGATTTAAATGTACCTGATACACAATATATGACAGACAATCATATATTTGGACATGCTTGTTTCATGGTGATGATTATGTGGCTGTATTTGGTGTTATTGTTGCATTATGCATTATTATTAGTGTCATGACAAGACAAAAATGACATGTTTTCCCTGTGTAGAAGCTCACCACACAATACTGGTCTTTAGAAATAGCCCACATGCCTAAAAAGGTGTTGGGTTTTTTTCACACCTTGTAAGCAACAAGGACTATTATTATTATTAGTAGTAGTAGTAGTAGTAGTAGTAGTAGTATTGCAACATCTCACACAGTGTATTTCCTTGCAGCCCCGACATGACTTTTAAATAATGACACTTTTAATTTGCAGGGTGACCGAATGTGGAACTTCGCTGTCGCTGTTTTCCTGGTTGAGCTGTATGGAAACAGCCTGCTGCTCACAGCCGTGTACGGACTGGTGGTGGCGGGCTCCGTGCTGCTGCTGGGGGCAATCATCGGTGACTGGGTGGACAGAAACCCCAGACTTAAAGGTGAGTGAAATAAACTGTTAAAATTTGTAGTTATTTTGGAGGTTACTTGAGTGATAAGAGTGTCAGTCAGGTATTGTCATGTGTTGTCCTCTCTCATTTCCACAGTTAAATGCGCCTCTTGTGGCATGTTTATCCAGAGGAATTTGGCAAAGACAGTGTAATAGTAGAGAGCGGGAGATCTTGTGGATAATGAACTAACTCATCAGACAGACAGAAATCTGTTGTCTTTGGTCAGACGTGTGTCCCTAATGCTGCTCTCTCTCTCTCTCTCTCTCTTCATATCTCTCTCTCTCTCTCTCTCTCTCTCTATCTGGTCGTGGTGTTTCCACAGTGGCCCAGACTTCCCTGCTCGTCCAGAACAGTTGTGTCATCGTGTGCGGGATCCTCCTGATGGTTGTTTTCCATTTCAAAGAACAGCTTGTGGAGCTTTACAATGGATGGGTTCTGGTAAGATCTCTCTAGCCCCCCCCCTCTCTCTCTCTCTCTGTCTGTGCTGTCTCGCTGTTTCAACATGAACTGATGGACAGTGAGAGGCCTTTTTTTTTAAACCTTTTTCCCTCAAGTCAAATCTCCTGACTCCAGGATACTCAACTACTTTTACTGATATGAACCTCCACGTCAGTGTGATTTATGAGCAGCTTTTACAGAAGATGTAATGAGGGTCATTAACACCCAGAAGACCTTTGACTCGCTCCACTAACTTGCTGAATTTTCTTTACGTATCTAAGCTGATTTTAAATATTCAATTTCACGACTTCAGCAAACATAACTTTTCCTGCAGCTACAATAATTAACGTCTGAACTTGAAAACTGGAAGAAAACTGTTGCGTTCTCTTTATCACGAGGACGCAAAAGCATGAGAAGTAATTACACAGACGCTCCGAACATGCAGAAAAACAGCGTTTGCGCGCCCCAAGGCTTGTTTACACTCGTCCCAGCTATGCGGCTTCATGACAGCCTGGACCTGATTCTGCATCTGACCTCAGAGAGGTTTCTCCTTCTCCTCCGTCACTTGGAGGCTGTTCAGGGGGGGGGGGGGTGTCGGGTTAAAACAGAACAGTGTTTCTGTTTGGGGAGGAGGGGAGGGGGTGAAATGGATGTCTCCTCCTCTGCATTTGTTGGACGCCTTTTTGGATTTCCAGTGAGAGAGAGGGAGAGGAGGGGAAGGGGGGGGGGGGGGGGTTTACCATGTGAGAGAGTTTAGAGGGTCGGTGTGTGGAGGTGGTGGTGGAGAAAGAGAGAGAGGGAGAGAAGTTGGTAAAACAGGAGATTGAGTGTCTGGTTGAAGGCTGTGCAGTCAGCAGGTTCTCGGAGACCGGTCACATGACGAGAAAGAGAGAGAGAGAGAGAGAGAGAGAGAAAGAAGGAGAGAGAGAGAGAGAGAGAGAGAGAAATGTAGCACAGCCTGTTGAGGCATTTATTCTGTCAGAGCAGCTGTGTTTTTTAATATGCATATACATCAGCAAACAAAGTGCCAGTGTTTCATAACTGAGACATTCCCAAACAAAATATGCAGTTTGTTCCCCTCTTTATTTTCTTTCTCTCTCTCTCTCTCTCTCTCTCTCTCTCTCTCTCTCTCTCTCTCTCTCTCTCTCTCTCTCTCTCTCTCTCTCTCTTTCTCTATATTGCTGCTGCTGTGATTGAGGTCACATGTGGAGTATTACATACATTAGCGCTCACGCTCTTTCATTTAAGCACAGTTACTTTTTTAATGAATGAATGTCTTTAGTTTTAACACTCAGGCTTTGGTTGTTGTGAAATCTGTACTTAACTAAATACAAACATTTCAGTGTTGCTTGTTATACTTTAAATTAAAATGATAAAAATAACCAAAAGTGACGAAATAAAAGTATAAATAGATGCAATTACAGTATATCTTAATAAAGGATATCACTGCTGTTATTCCGTATATTCCTCACACTCAACAAATCCAATGAAAAAGACCAAACCAGTGTCTCATGCTGTAGTGATTAGTCGATTAGGCTCGAATGAAAATGAAGCGATAATCGATTAATTAATTAAGTTATTTATCGAGCAAGAAATGCACCAATATTTGACAGCTGCAGCTTCTGAAATGTATAAAATTTGCTGCTTGTGTTTGTCTTACAGTGAGATATACTGAATATCAAAATGAGCAACAACTCTACGTCACTTTAGAAAATTGTGGAAACAAGACGAAACTATTAATCAATGAATCAATAATGAAAATGATCATCAGCTGCAGCCCTGTCTGTATCCCACATCCTCAAGCTCCTTCATTGCATCAGTGCATTTTATTAACAGCTCACAAATATCTAGTTTTTGGGAGTTTTCTAAGAGAACAATGTTCAAACAGGAGTAAAAAGTGGATTTATTGGGGACTATTTTCAGCTGTGGACGGTCACAAGATGATTAAACAGGAGAAAGACAACTTAATATATTTCTATTGCGTAAAATCAGATATTTTTTCGGACTTTTCTCAAATTTAGCTTGTTTTCCTGGTGAAATATCGGATACTTTCACCCTCTTCAGTCTCTCTTCAATCTCTGTTTGGTTGAACTTCTTTTAATTAATGTTTTATGACTTTAATGACACAAGATAGATATTGATACAATCTGATTAATAAGATAATATAAATCTAAATTAGTTTTTTTTCTTTCTATCTTTCAGACCACCTGCTACATTCTGGTGATCACCATCGCCAACATCGCCAACCTGGCCAGCACGGCGACCTCCATCACCATCCAGAGAGACTGGGTGGTGGTCGTGGCCGGCCAGGACAGCAGCAGGTTGGCAGGTCAGTGTTTCTTAGCGTCGCTGCCGGCTTATCATCCGATGTGGGGTTCACGTGACCCGTTATCAGATCTGTCCGGTGTGTCGGACTTTGAGCCCTGGATGCTGACTCAGTCGGTCTTGTTTTTACTTTTTTATGTCCCTGTGGTTTTTCTGCTGATTGTTATAAGCTATTTAAAAGATTTGCTCATGTGGTGCAAGTCATTCCCAGCACATGAACTTGATGACCAGTAGTAGTGACATCATTTCGAGTAAAAACCTGAATGAAAAAACCTATAAAAGTATAAAAAGGGCCACCTAACTTTTCCCTTTCACATCAATCAGCACTAAATCAGTTGTGAAGAAACTGTCTATATTGACCACGCTGCCCTTCCCCTCCTCTCTCCCGCTCTTTAACAGACATGAACGCCACAGTGCGGATTATCGACCAGCTGACCAACATCTTGGCACCCATGCTGGTGGGTCAGATCATGGCCTTCGGCTCCCATTTCATCGGCTGCGGCTTCATCTCCGGCTGGAACCTGTGCTCCATGTGCGTAGAGTACGCACTGCTGTGGAAGGTCTACCAGAAGACGCCGGCGTTGGCCGTGAAAGCCGGACAAAAGGAACAGCAGCAGGAGCTCAAACAGCTCAGCCACCCGAAAGGTGTGTGAGAGTTCAGACTATAACTATTGATCATCTGTGTTATCAGTCAACGCAATTAATCAATTAGAAAACTGAGGTCAGGGTTGTCTTCAGTTTGCCAAAAAGTCGGAATGCCCTGGCAGCCGAGTGGTTACAGTGCATGTCATATATACGCAACGTCCTTGGTTCGAATCTGGCAAGGGACTTATGTTGCATGTCGTCCCCACTTCTCTCTCCCCTTTTTTTTTTTCCTGTCAGCCTCTCTGCCTCTAACTTACTTATAAAGGCAAGAATACCCCCCAAAAAATATTTTTAAAAACCCCCAACTCAAATTAGTTAAGAACATTTGCAAATTGTCTCATATAAGAAGCTAAAACCAGGATTTTTTAATTTGAAAAATAGCAACAGATTAATTTTCTACTACTCTATCAACTAATGGATTAATTGAAAAAATACTGGTAGAAGGTTTTTTTGGTACCAAGCAGTCAAATCATTGGTTTAGTTTAAGAGTTTTGGTCTGTGTGAAGATCCAAACTGACTATAATCAAACCTCTTCATCCTTTCTGTCATTTTTCAGAGGTGGAGAGCGGTCAGAGTCCCGAGGAGTCATCTCAGCCTCTGATGAATGAAGCCTCAGTGGTTGCCAAGTCAGACTCCCCCAAAGAGCAGGGTTGTTGCCACCAGATGTCCGAACCTCTCCGCACCTTGAAGGCCGGCTGGGTCGCCTACTACAACCAGAACATCTTCTTCGCCGGTTTGTCCCTGTCGTTCCTCTACATGACGGTGCTGGGTTTCGATTGCATCACCACGGGCTACGCCTACACGCAGGGCCTCAACGGCTCCGTCCTCAGCCTGCTGATGGGTGCCTCTGCTATTTCGGGCATCTGCGGCACCGTCGCCTTCACGTGGGTCCGCAAGAAGTGCGGCCTGATCCGCACGGGCTTCATCTCAGGCATCGCCCAGATCTGCTGCCTCGTGCTGTGCGTTGTGTCCGTCTTCGCTCCCGGGAGCCCCTTCGACCTCAGTGTGTCGCCCTTCCAGGACCTTTACACCCACCTGATCGGGGAGAAGACGCTGCCCGAGGCCGACCACAGCCTCACCAGTATTCTCACCGGCGGCAACACCACTACTACCCCCTCCCCGACTGAAGAGCTGCCGCCTCTGCAGTCCTACATGTCTGTTAGTCTGCTGTTTGCTGGCGTCATTGCTGCTAGAATTGGTGAGTAACAGCTAGGAAAGGTCTACATTTATTGCAGGTATGATGGTTTCCAAATACAAAGACTTTGTGAGAAATGAATGGTGAAGGGTCAGATTTAACCAGCCACTCATTAGATTATAATAGTTTTTTTGGCTGTTGATTTAAGTTAATCCACCAGACACTTGTGCCCCATATTTGACCAACGCCTTGGTGGGTGGTGCTAATTTTATTGCCTGATGTTGTTGCCCTCTATTACAATTATTTTGTTTTGAAAAATAAAAGCAGAAGCTCCAAAGTCCAACTGATTATTGATTGCGGGGCAAGCAGCACATGAACTTGAATTGATGTCTGCAGATATTAGATAGATATTATCGTGTTCAGGCTTTGCTGGCATGTTTGACTTCCTCTCATATTATAAAAAGGCTGTCTTCCCAAGTTATGACTTCCTACAGTAGGTCCACAGGTCCAACTTTTTCATAAGTGTCCGCAATTTCACACCTGACCTCTACGTCAGCACAATAATTTCAACCTTTGGTGCCAATAATATTGACTGATAATTCCTCCTATAGCTACTGTTGAGGTCTAAAGTCGTTTTTTAAAATGTGGCTGTAAAAATACCATCAGGACTGACTGTTGATCTCCATTCCTGCAGGTCTTTGGTCCTTTGACCTGACGGTGACTCAGCTGATGCAGGAGAATGTGATCGAGTCGGAGCGAGGTGTGATCAACGGCGTCCAGAACTCCATGAATTACCTCTTAGACCTGCTGCACTTCATCATGGTGATTCTGGCTCCTAACCCGGAGGCTTTCGGCCTGCTGGTCATCATCTCCGTCTCCTTCGTGGCCATGGGTCACATGATGTACTTTCGGTTTGCCTTCAAGAGCCTGGGCACCCGACTCTTCCTCTGCTTCTCGCCAGAGCAGAAGGTAGAGGCGGAAGACAGCCCCTCACTTCCTACCACCGTCTAACCCCATTAAAGAGACTCTGTCCTGGGTACATATATATATTTCTCAAGCCTCCCCCTTCCCCCTGCATCTTATTTATCTAACTGCTTGTAGCTGGTAGACTGCTAATGCTAACATAAACCCATGAGAAAGGTAACTTAACGAGCTATGCAGAGCTATTAACAGAAGCATTAATCAGCAGCAGCAGGACAGGAGGAGGTGAGTAGAAAGCTTACAGTCATAGTTAACTAATCCAAAAAGTAAAAATCAGGGTTTCTCTAACTTTTCTCAGTCTGGGAGTGAAAGATAGGAGCTTCATTCATGCATCAGGCTCCTCATTACATTCGCATGTACTGTCAAATGATGATCCATCACTTCTGGGCTCGGCTCGTGACCCTATTTTACGGGTCCTGTTAAAGAAATCAAGGGATTAAGTTACTGTAAGATATTCTACTCCTTTAACTTAACCTGGATGTAGCTGAGATTTGTTTTTTTTTTTTTAAAAGGTGCTTCAGCTAACAGAAGGGTAAAAATAACAACAACAAAAAAACGAGGGAGAACATTAGCAGGGAGGGCGGACGCTGAGGCTTGAATTCAGACTTTGAGGGACGACTGTCTGAGATCCTAAAAGACAGAACATCGCTCCCGCTCTTTTTTTGCCTCACTCAGTGACGTCACTGGTGCTGTAGCTGCGTCCGCTAGCTGTTCTCTTGATCGCCTCGCGTCAGCTTACATCTAACACGTGCATGACGAGCAGGTCGTGGGTATCTTCCTCCTCTAGATGGTGGGTTGGTGTAGCGGGCGGAAGATGCTTTTTAACATTGTTTTTATTTAACCAAACACAAACTGGGATCTAGTCTCTTTAATATGTGCTTATAAGGGTTTTGCAGTTTGCTGTATTCTATTCAGGAAAATGCAGACGATGGTTTTTTAATTATTATAATAGTTGCATCAACAGTATTGTGTTGCGCCGCGCTCGATGTTGAGGTTGCGCAACGCTAAAGGAAGAATGAGAAAAAAATCATATGCACCCTTTGTCAATAGCTCTCTCTCTCATTTACCAAAGTCAAGCTCCAATATGTGGCATAAAAAGGAAGTGAGGGAAACCAGTTTTCTGTCTATCTGAAGCATTCCAAATATATATTTTTTACATCAGGTGATAAGTAGTTGTGTACTGTAGGTTCACTAATGCTTCCATACGCCCCCTAATATATCTGAATATTTCTAACCCGCTCTGAGATTGTACTTACATTTTTGTTTTTTTGTCTATTTTACTGGTAGTTTACATCAATAACGTCTTTTTTCTTTTCTTGTCACCTTTTTTTGGTGATTTTTTTAATGTTTGAGGTTGATTTTTTTCTTTTTTCAATCGTTGATTGTTGTTACACAGGCACTTTAAGTGATTGACATCTGTCATTACATCTAATGCATGATCAGGCATTTGATCAATATTTTTGCACAAGTCCTGACTCCTCTCTAAACCCCCCCAACCACCCCTCCTGCCCCCGTCCTCGCCCCCACTGCACAATCTTTAAATCACTTGTAGGGAGTTCAGACACTGTCGAATAGGGGAGAGAAGGGTTAGGGTTATGGTTCAAAAAGGCACATATTGTAACGTTCAAACGCCACATGTTCATGAGGAAACAATGCAAATCTTGAGTAAACCCCCCAAAAGTTTACCTCAGATGCCCCCCCCCCCCCCTTCATTCCCTCCAGAAGCCAGCCAGGGAGCTTAGTCAGCAACTTTTATCTGATCTCAGTTTACCGCTTCAGGCTGCCAACAGACTCCACACTGAGTCAGAGTTTTTGTTCTGACTGCTGTAAGCTTCAGCAGAGGTGGAAACATTTTTTCACTTTACTCAAGTTAGATTTGACTTATTTGGCTTTACACTACAAGTCTAAGAAATGTGCTTTCTACTACATGAAAGTTAGTTTTTTTGGGTTTGGACATTTGGTTTGTGATTTTCCATATTTTTCATTGTTAACTAATCTTATTTAACTTGATGCATCTGAGAAGTCGTACATGGAAATTATTCAGATTTGAAGAACCGTCTGTCTGTCACGGTCTTACCTTGCGAGGCATCTGGATTCTTGAGATTTTGCGAGAATCCTCATAGGACTCCGATACCGGTGTTTCGGACACAAACCTATAACTTCGTATCCAGAATCCAGCAGCCATAATAAGATAAAATCTCTTTATGGGACACTGATTGGTCCGAACAACCGGAATAACTTTGATTCCAGAATCCAGCGGCCTCACAAGTTAAAATCTCATATTTGGAGCCAAACCAACAATGGATTGATTCTACTTACTGTATCGTGTGTGTATCTGAAACCTGATATATCTTCTTCCTTTGCGCTGTGGACATCCGTTGTCGTCCAAAAACTATTAAAAAATACATTGATAAGCCACACCACCGCACTAAGCAACGTAATCCTTCATTACAAAGATTAAAATCACTTTAGTTTGTTTAGAAACGGCTCCAAAGACGAATAACACTGATCACATTTTCAGTCTCCAGAGAGTAGTTCCTTGTAAGGCAGACGCCAGAGTTTCGAAACCGTTTGGAGTCTTTTCTAAACAAACTAATGTGTCTGTGAATCTTGTTGGTAAAGGAAAATGCAGCAGAGTGGCTTATTGATTTGTTTTTAGTAAGTTTTGGGAAACAATGGAGCCCTGCAGCACAGAGGAATAAGAGATATCAGGCTTACAGTAAGATGATCAGTTTGGCTCTGCACAACCTCCTCTCTAGATCTACCCAAACTAATCCTCCTCTCCAGTTCTAAAGCCTTATTGTAAAAGAGCCTTGTCAGCTGTTAAAACGCACACATGTGGCTACACCCTTAAAATAAATGTTAGATTTTTTTTAAGTAAAGGTGCAGGAGAAATATTTGAGTTGGAAACAGAAGAAACCACAGCAGATGTAGGAGAACAGTAGTCCAGTTTGTTTTTTTGTTTTTTTTAGCTGAAAAACTTGTGAGTCAAGATGTCTTGCAGGTGCTGACCTTTTTCATGTTTCCACCGGAGTTTAACGTAAACCTCAAACTCGAGATGAAGAGAACAAAAACCAGCTTTTTCTTTTCCTTTTTTTTGTTTTGTTTTTACAACAGTTGGTCTGCTGATTCAGGAATATATCTCACATGGCCATAAACTATATATTTTTAATGTAAATAACATTAACTGTCAGTCAATATAAGCCTACGTAAATACACAATTGGAAAATGTAAAAAAAACCATATATATATTGTGTATATTGTTATCAAGCTGTTTGTCTGGAAATGTTGACTTTTTTATGTGTTTTTATATACTTAGTGTTAACATTATGTGTCAAATTGAGGTTTATAAGATTTTTTTTTTTTCAAATTTGTGCTTAAAGGCAATTCCTGCATCTGTATCATACTGCTTTAATCTGACAATATATATATATCTGTACATATATATATCAGTGTTTTTGTAGTTTGATAGACAAAAAGCAACAAATCATAAAGAAATCAAATTCAGTTTTATGTCAATATAATCGCACTCCATTGAATAGGACGTTGGTTCTGCTTGTGTTGCATGAGGTCTCTTTAAATAAAGAAAACCTTGACGATCACCTATGTACAGTCTTTTCTCTCTGTGTGTGTGTGTGTGTGTGTGTGTGTGTGTGTTATTAGTAGTGTATTATGTTTTTAGGTTTCTTGGCCTTGGTGTCGGGCTCGGCTGCTGCTGTGTGAGGTCACATACCACAGCCGAGTTAGCTGCTAATTTCCTCCCCCAGAATCCCCTTTTTTTTTTGTCAGGCTGCCCAGCGTTAAACGGACTGACTTTAAGCTGAGCTGGATGATCTGGACTCGCATGCCTGGTGAAAAGACAAAGAGTGACCTGGTTTTGCACGACTATGAGCGACAAAAGAAGGCTCAGCCAGAAACTCTTGTGTAATCTTTGGCCAGCTGATTTTATATTATAACACTTTTATGTATCTATATTTATATTTCTGTTTATTTTATTCCATGTTATCCACTTCATTCAACAATTATTCCCAAAAAAAAGAAGTTAGTATCACTTTAAGAGATTTACATAACACCAAATACCAATGCACTGCTAATCAAAGACAGCTTTATTTCTTTCTTTCTTTGTATTGTTTTGGTTTTTTCTGTTGAGATTACAAGTCTGTGAGAAAATACATTTTTTTTACTCACATTAAGCAGTTGTTTCTTGTTAAATTGTATAACTATTTCAAGCTCTGTTCTCTATTTTTGTACCCTGAGAAAAATAAAGTTGATTCTATTTTGAACAACAGATTCAAAAAGAGGTCAAGGCACACAGAAAAGGATAAATTTAGACTGAAGATTTGGTTTGGTGCATTACACCGTGTTAACAAATAAGGAAACATCTTTTCACTGTAAAGAATAGTTTCACATTTAATACAACACCAATAGTAATATGAGTAATAAGAGTAAATTCAATTTTAAGTGCCTTTCATGTGGGACAATTTACACACAGAAAAAGTCAGTGGCTACAGTCGTTCCTAATCTGTGCAACGCAACTTCAATGTACTTAATGGGAGATTAAAAGTCCTTTTTCTGTGCAAAAATGTTTGTATCTTCCATTTCTGACTTTAGAGGACAAAATTCCTGCTTTCTCTTATTTCTATAGGCAGTGTTTCTTACTAACAACTACACAAAGAATGTAAAAAATGCTAAAAACACTGTACCTTTGGAAAATAACCATTCCAATTGTCTGACTGAGAACACTGAAGTCTCATTTTAACTTAACATGAACTCAATGGGAGACTGTAAAAAGTCCTTTTCTATGCAAAAATGTTGATATTGTTGGTAAATTGCTGATTTTTAAAAGGATAAAACTCCCACTATCTATTATTTCTGTTGACTGTGTTTCCTTGCTAACAAGCAATAACAACACAAAGAGTGAAATTCATGATAAAAACACCTTTACCATTAATTATATTTGGAAAATAACCACTTGATTTGTCTAACTGAGACCACTGAAGCCTCATTTTAACTTCAGATGAATTTATACTGTGAAATTTGCTCACTATCACTTACAGCGAAATTGCTCAGTTTTCAAGTAGATCCCTAATTGTGGCCAGTAGCCTATGGTTAAAACTGCAAACTCATCCTTTAAACAATACATAGATGTCTCTAGCTTCCTGTTTTATGTACTCGTACACACCCCTACATTGACACATGCTCTACACTTTGGATGATTTCTGACAGCAGGAATTGTCATACCCTTCAACATGAGGAACAACATCTTTTCAGGCCCCTCCTCATACTTAAGAGAGAGAGAAAAACCTCTGACAACAGCAAAGTCCAATGTCTACAGACAGGAAATGACAGTAGATATGTCTTATGATGTGGAAGATCTTTAGTATCTTAGATAACGAGCACTAAAAGAAAGACAGTATTTTAGCATGTTTAGCCATGCAGCATCGAGTCCTTGTGATTCACATTCCTGTTGAAAGTGAAGTTTCCCTGAAAAGCTCTTAACTGTAAACTCAAAGGTGATAATATTTAGGCATAGGTAATATTTAACTGATACCACTGATAGAGGAAGTCAGTCAGAGGCAAACATTGCTCTGTTTTACGAGTCAGTTACACCAGCTGTTTGTAAATCCATCATTAAGTTTGTGCTTCAAGTCTTTTCCTACAACCAGCCAGTGTAAAACTAGTCATTTACTAAATCAGGTTTTACCATTAAAACTTTAAATAGGTCTTAGCCAGTTAACTTTAATAATGTATAGTAAACATGTGTAACACCATCCGATAAGGAGCAATAAACTACTATATAAGCTGAAAGTCACAGTAACTGAGCTGTAACTAAAAATAGGGACCAAAAGATAAAATAAACTTAAATGCCAGTTGTTTGTGAACATAGGTGTGATATTTGTTTTATTTATATCTGTATACCTGGAGATATATGTTAAATATGTTTTATAATTGAATGCAGTTTACAGAAATAGATTGAAAATTAACAAACGTTAAGCAAAGCTAAGCTAGCAGATGTTATTTGGTCATTTAGTCTAAAGTTATTGGGAGTTTTGTAATTTGATGTTTAGTGTGTTTTTTGTACCATTTAATGTTAAATATAATGATCATATATGTTGACTATATTCAATGTTACCTCTCTAGGGGGCCACTGGGCAAAAACTAAGCTATGGACTCCTATTTAAGCCCTCACCCACCTTAATTTTGGGGTCATAAGAGACTTTTGCGTTAGCTAGCTAAATGAACCAACTGACACAGCTAACATTAGCTTGCTAATACCTGACATATTTAAACTGAAGCATAAAAGCTTTTATGGAACATAGTCGACATATATGATCATATATTTAATATTTCATGGTACAAAAAACACACTAAACCTCAAATTACAAAATTGTAATCCCAGTAATTTAGACTAAATGACCAAATAACGTTAGCTTAGCTTAGTTTAGCGTCTGTTATGTTAATCGGATATTTCTCACACTTTTCAAACTATTTCTGTAAACCGCTTTCAATTAATAAACATATTTCACATATTTCTCCAGGTATACAGATATAAATAAAACAAATGTCACACCTATGTTCCATAAAAGCTCTTTGATGCTTCAATTTAAATATGTCAGATATTAGCAAGCTAATGTTAGCTGTGTCAGTTGGTTCATTTAGCTAGCTAATGCAACAGTCCACAAAACAGGTAACATTGAAAATATTCGAACATATAGGACCATATATTTAATATTTCATGGTACAAAAACACACTTAACCTCAAATTACAAAACATTGCAGTAACTTTAGACTAAATGACCAAATAACATCTGCTAGCTTAGCGTTTGTTACTTTTCAAACTATTTTTGTAAAACTGCATTCAATTCTAAAACATATTTCACATATTTCTCCAGGTATACAGATATAAATAAAGTTTATTTGATCTTTTGGTCCCTTTTAGTTACAGCTCAGTTACAGTGACTTTCTGCTTATATAGTAGTTTATTGCTCCTTATCGGATGGAGTTACAGATGCTTACTATACATTACTAAAGTAGCGTTAACTGGCTAAGACATCATTTAAGTTTTAATGGTAAAACCTGATTTAGTAAATGACTAGTTTGACACTGGCTGGTTGTAGGAAAGACTTTAAGCACAAACTTAATGATGGATTTACAAACAGCTGGTGTCCTGGCAGTTAGTAGGTGTAAATATTTAGTAATAACTTATCTTTATAAGAACTAGTATAGGCTAGTGATGTTTATTAATCCACTTAGTAAACACTTCTGTTATAAATACTCTAAGTTATAGTTTGACCCAAACAGGCTAACCTTGTTTAGTTTGAGGGATCACATTTAAGGAATCGTTTAACATTTTGGGAAATACACTTATTTGTTTTCTTATTTTCTTGACGAGAGTTCAACAAGAAGATCAATACCACATCCTCATATTGAAAGACTGGTAACTGGGGGGTAAACTGCTAGCCTGGCTCCAGAGGCAATGAAATTTGGCTTCCCGACACCTATAAAGCTTGATTGTTTTATCCAATTCAAAAACCGTAAGTATAAAACCAACATTGTGGGTTTTATGGTGGCTTATGTTTGACTATTTCTTGGCTGTGTTTCTGTTGCTTTCCTGGAACCTCCCAAATGCCAAAAAGACTGCAGGAAGTCACCACACCCAGCCAGGAAATAGTCCCACTCATAACCTGCTGGGGAAAAAAACCATCAACATGTGGGTTTTTGTATGGATTCAAACACCTGGATTATAACATGAGTAACATGAGTGAGCTGAGTGTTGCCAGGTGGGTTTTGTGATTTTTGGACAGCGCCAGACTAGCCGTTTCCCTCCATTTCCATTCCTTTATGCTAAGCTAAGCTATTTGGCTGCTGGCTCCAACTTCAAATTTAACAGATGGACATGGCAGATTGGTTTCCAAGCTGATTTTCAGACTAAATAGCCTTTTTTGACTTTAATTAAATGAACAAAAGACAGTTTGTTGAGTTTTGTGTGCTTTTGCTAAAGGATGTAAAGAAAGAGGCAAATTCGTCTTTCTTTACTAGCACATTGCAGAGAAAGTATAACCATCAAGTAGATTGCTTTACAATCCCTGCTGATAAAGTCAATAAAATTGGAAAGATAAACAGCTCATGACGTGATAAGGATATATAGGGTAACCCAGTTTGAACATGAGCGTCAATAAAAACTCTCGATGTTTGCCAAACTTCATGATCACGATAACCAGACAAGTTTCTGTGACCGGGGCCCCAGCAACCCGATAGAGAAAGGAACTGAAAAATGCTGAGATGAAATAGGATTTACTTATACAACCATAGGAACAAAACGTGACCTTCTCCTTCTGAGACTGCTTACTCATGACTTAAAAAGGGGGGAAGGAAGGAGGGGAGGTTTGTGACTCAAGATTCAAGAGTTGGCTGAATCTTGCATGACTTTACAATGTGAACTTTGAAATTTCTGATTGTCCATATAGGGGGGAAAAGTTTATCGCTAAAGATTTACAAGAACGTAGATGTAACATCAAGTATCAAAGGCAAAAAAATAATTAGGCATGAAAAAGTTGCTTTTAACGTTACATTTTTGCATTATTTGTAAATCCTTTATATCTTTATTTTAAAAGCAACAGACTAGTGTCGTAGTTGACCTCCTTACACAACAGCGTGAGAATAAGAGTCCTCTTAATATCTCCATTTATAACCTTCAGTCTTACGTCACTTTATTGAATTACAACATCCAATGGTGGCATTAGAAAGCGCGGGTAACTACTTTGGACTCTGGCAGAGACGACGACGTTGTGTAAAAAAAAAGAAAAGAAAAAAAGTGAGGAATGAATCACCAAAGGCGGGCAGCTTGAAGAAAGACTCAAGTTTTTTTATTATATTGTAGAAAAATGTATGATTACACAATTGTATGCGTCTATAAAACTTTGAATCCACCCTTTGACTTTTTAAATGTTGCTCCACAGTTTTGACACTGAACAGAAAAAACACTTTAAATGTATAATAATTAGTATTTATTTCTTCTACTATGACATACTATGAATGGTGCCCCTTCAAGCTTGACCTGGTTTGGTTTTACTGTTTTTAAAGCAGAAGGTATAAATTATTTTTCGCCAACTTCATTACAACTTATTACCACAGGTTTTACACATATTTTTGGGAAATTATAGCCAACAGGCTTAATTTAAGGAAACTATACCTCATTTTTGACTTAACACCTGTTGCTTGGGTCAAAATTGACACAAGGACAACATGAGGGGTTAAGATTAATTAAACATTTATCTAGAGGCTTAATTTCTTGTAATTATATTGCTTTGGCGCCAACTGAGGATTATTTAAATTATTGAGCAATCAATTAGTTGTTTCATCTGTTAAATAGCTCCCAGAGTCAAAGGTTTAAAAATCTTTGAGATAATCAAGTCTACTGTCCTGTATGTCAAAGAAAAGCATCATCAGTCATCATATTTTAGAAGCTGAAACGTGTCTGAATGCTAGAAAAATTACTTGATTATCTGCCAAATAGACTAATTGACAATTGTTACAGCTCTAAGATTGAAGATGGTGACACAAAGTACTTTTTTGTTGTCTACAAAAAGTCATGTGAAAGTGAATTCAGTAACAATTAATTAATCTACTAAGTATTGTGTGTGTATCAAAAGACACACACACGGTAAAAAACAGACAGATATATCTGTTTTTTACTGTAACATCTGTACTGTAGACCTCTATTAAATACATGTAAATAAGCCACACCTCTGCACTGGGTGGGATCATTATGTTTGCACCTGGAATAGGGTTCACAGAGTTGCCTGCTAACCAGCTTCCTAATACAGGTTTTTCAGGTTATACATTGAGCCTAAAATGAGGTCAGCGTGGTAACCTAAAAAAATAAAGAGCCAGACAAGTTGAACTTGCTCTGGGAGGCCGTGGAGACAGACTGTAACAGGAATGAATCCAAATTCTGGAGAAAACAACCTGCAAAAAGTCTACAAGACAGCTGTGGAGTTTGGAGGAGATTTACAACAAGAGAACAAGCTTGAAACATAAAGCAGGAGTCTAGTTTGTGGTTTCAAGACTTTAAAAAAACAACAACTGCAGCTCACAACACTTTCCTCATGTAACAAAGCAGTTTTACAGAGAAAAATGTAATGTTTTAATTCACATTGATACAGATTTGTCCACATGAACAAAACAATACTGGTGTGAAAGACTTTTACTATCAAATATTTAATTATAGTTGATATATTTGAACCGATTTGCTGACACATTGTTTTTTTTGTTTTCTAATCCAAAAAAGTCCAAATGACATCCACAATAAAACATTAAAAAAGGGAATAAATCTGTGGTGAATGGTCATAATGGTCGCTGTATCCCTGCAAAGTGTCTGTCTTTTGTACACAGTCATGGTTAGCAGTCCAGGACGCTGCTGAGCCAGCTGTGGTCGAGTTTCTTCACCCTCCTCAGCTCTCTGGCCTGAGCTTTTGTCAGAGGCGGAGCTTCAGACGACTCTGCTGCCGCCGCCCGGTCTCCCGCTGACGATGCCTGCTTCGGTCTCGAGGACTCCATTTCCTCCTCTGAATCCTCTTCCTCTCTCTCGCTCTCCATTTCCTCCTCTGCGTGTTGTTTTTCCTCCCTGGATGGCCCACGGCAGCACACATATGGAAAAAAAAAAGAAGAAAAAAGTTTAGTTTAAAGTGTGAGTTGGCATATTTTTGGAGATAAACAAGAAGCTCCATATTTTCCCACATGCACCATTTTTAGCATCAAGTTGCCGAGTCATGTGAGAGGCTGAATTCCTGCAGCATTTTGTCAACTCACACTATCAGACCCTCAGTGATGGAAAAATAAAACCCCTCGGGGATCAATAAAGTTTCTATCTATCTATCTGAAGTTAGTAAAGCACCAAAAATATTAAACAATCCCCTCCAAATAAAACCACTTAATAAAAGGGAATAAATAACCACTGTGGCTGCACACATTATCCACTGTCCATACTACTACAGATATCGAGATATTAAATGAGGTAACGTGTTGAATTTCTGAAGCTTTAGAGAGAAACTGACCTGTCGTCTGTGACTGAGATGAGCAGAGACTGAACGAACATGGAGCAGAGGAAAGAGGTGGAAGGCAGGACGTGAGCCGGCGTCTGCAGGAGCTGTCAGAAACACATAAAAAAGTTTAAATAACAGCAAAAAACTACCAATATACGATCAATAAACCAGGTTATAAGCACAAAGTGGACATAATCCATGAAGAGTCAAAGTACTGACCTCCTTGATGGCGACGGAGCCCTGAGGGAGACGCTCTCTCTCAGCAGACAGGACGCTCAGCGAGTCTTGATTTTGCTCTTGTTGTTGTCTGTGTTTCCCCAGCAACAGGTAGAACGGCGTCATGGCAACGCTGTCGTCGACCACGAGCTATAAAATAAAATACAAAAATATTATAAAAATCATATAAAAAAAAGGCAATGTTTGCAAGAAATAATAAAAACTACAAAACAAAAAAACATAATTTTGAAAAAGTGAGGGAATGTAAAAGCTAATTTTTGGTAGGCTGCATGACAGTGTCAATAGTAAGGTACATTACATGATTCCTACCTGGACTAAATAAACAAGGATGTTAAAAAGTAATCTAAAGTTACAGAGAGGAGAGAAATCTAAACTCTTCTTTACTCTGCTGCAGAGTTTTATAAGTTCTGTTTTATCCTCATTTATAATCAAAGAAGTTTTGAGACGTCCAGCTTTTAATTAAGTCCAAACAGTCCTTTAAGAACAGCTGTGTGTCGTCTACATAAAAGTTATATTAAATTGACGAATAACAAAAGGCCCATTGTAAGTTTATATATAGATCATAAAACAGGGTCACGTCTCACATTAATAACAGTTTAAAGAGCTTTGACGGAGGTTAAATCTTCAGCAGTGATGTTTTTATTTGATGGGAGAGACATGCAGACACTTTGTGTTCCCTCGGCTCGATTAAAAGAGAACAAGCACTTAAAAACCAGAGTGCAATGCAACCACACTTCCTGTATTTTAGCCAAGTCAATTAAACTGAATCTTCTCCATCAGCCTGTTTTAAATTTAGAAGAAAAAGTGATGACTGAAAACAGGCATCTGTCCAGCCTCCAGTTTTTAAACTATTAATTATTATATGTGAAGCTCGTTTCTATGTTGTGTCGTACCTGTTTGCTGGACGCCATCAGCCGCTCCTCCTCCGCCTTGGTGGTGAACGTCAGGAGGTCCTAAAACAGTAGAGTTTAAATCAGTCAGAAGATCACAACAACAACAACAACAACAGCAGCACACACACACACACACAATCTACAAACAATGGAGTAAAGTCCTTTTTACAATCAATCAATGGATCAATCAGTTTATTATCACTTTATTTGTCCCTGAGGGGCAGCAGAGTAACACAGAGGGGTCCAAAAGTCTGAGACCACAGTGAAAATCTTTAGTATTTTCATGCAAACCTGGATATAATTAGATAGTTTGAAGATTCCGAAACATTTAAAAGCAAAAGAACTTATCAAATGATGTAAAATCAAGAAGAGATGTGTACGATTTGGCACCATTTCTAGGTTTAATTTGTGGCATTTACCAACTTAAGTCCTTTATACTAAAGGTCAGATGGGTTTGATCTTCTCATCAGAGGCTCGTTCACATCATTAAACCTGGTTAAATTATGACTCTGTTCATGTTTCCAGCAGATCATTGCTTAAATTAACAAAAGGAGAGTGTGACAGTGTTAAAACATGGCATCAGATCTGAGTTAAAGTGTCAGAAGTCAGTTTTATGTGAAGCAAAGAGGGGCTTTCTCAAACATCAGATCACAGCTTAGACTAAAAGCTTTTTAAAGGAAGTCTAATCAGTCAGATCAGAACATCAGAGGATCAATACATCAAAGCTTATAGTTCCCCTAAAAGAAAGATAAAAAAGAAACATCACAGATTATGAATTTGACTAAATAAAGAACACACAAGACTCCAATCAGCTATCTGCCAGGAGAAGGATCACAAGAATCTGTCTGGAACAAAGTCAGGTCCTGCTGGGATGACGCGGGTCATCAGGTTTCACCAGCTCGACCGCATGCTTTCATTAAAGCACAAGAGAAGGTGGACAAACCCCATACTGACATATCTTGACCAGTAGTTTTAGACTTTTGGACCACACTGAATTTCAACACAAAGATAAAAGGCAGAAAAAAGTCTGCACACTGTAAAATCTCAATGCAGGTAAACTATACCTGCATTGGGAGATCACATATACTCAATATCCCATTAAACTATACCTGCATTGGGGGATTGCCTATACTCTTGATATCCCATTAAACTATACCTGCATTGGGGGATTACCTATACTCTTCATATCCCATTAGCTCTACCTGCATTGGGAGATTACCATTACTCTTCATATCCCATTAGCTCTACCTGCATTGGGAGCTACAGGGTGCGTTTTGTACATTTTTGCTTACAGGGCTCTAAAAGAAGAGAAGCAGAAGGTAATAGAGGAGCTGTGACCCTGTATGAACTCTGCATTTATAACAGTATGTAAACTATGATTACATTATTACATCATACTGTCACATCGTCATGTCACAGCTCAGCAGACATAAAACAGACTCCAGAGTTTGTTTGTTTTTTGCTGAATTCACTCATTCCTCTTTTACTGATTTTATTTGAGTTTCAATTTTCCTTCAATTGCTTTTATCTCATTTAAATATAGCTTGTCTGTTTTACTTGCTTACTTTGAAGCACTTTGTAACTCAGATTTTTGAAAATTGCCCTATATCATCACTTCTTGGGAGTACAGATGTTTTCATTAAAGGAGAGTTTCACAATTTTGATGAACTTTTAAATACACTTTTTCCCCTGAAGGAGGGCTGTGGATGTTCATTAGGAGAGGGACGGATCGTTTGATAGTCAGTATAAACAGGAGGAATGATTACTGTAAGCAAAACCTGTTTCAGTTTTCATTTGGACACCTGACAAATCCTGCTCCACCTTAAAATCTGCCTTTTCAATGAACTCAGAGAACTCTCCACCTTCAGCAAATGAATGTAAGTGTCAAACTGTAACATTCATCATCCTGAAGAGTGAAGCTCAAACATCCAACTGAAGCAACAACAAGACAAACATGTTTAGTTTTTTTGAGTGGAAGAAGACAATACAGGACAAAGGAATCTCTTGTTTCTTTTTTTTCCTCACTCGGCCAATCAGTAACAAATATAAAACCCTTGTAAAACATGTGAAGTGTAACGCCACCTTTGGACCAATCACTGTAAATCTACAATAAAGGGGCAGAGCATGTTTTGGAGTTTTGAGCATGTTTAACATCCAACATAATCCCAGTATCATAAAGTCATATGTCCCTTTTAAACATGTTTACCATGTACTGAGTGATGAAATAGAGCTGGGAGTGGTTCAACCACTGGCAGCTCTCCTCGCAGCTCTCCAGCATCTCCTCCCTCGGGGCAAAGACGGCCCGAGTCACCTTCCCTGAACACACGGCCTTGTGGGAAAACAGCGGCCGAGGCTCGCTGGGCTTAAAGACAAACACTGAAAATAAAATAAAAGGAAAGAAGAAGAGAAAACACACCAAAAATTAAGAAAGAAAAAGTTATGAAAAGATTGATTCATTCAGATTAATCTTGATTTGAGCTGCTAGACTTGAACAAATATAATCGTCAAAAGCAGATTAATGACATTAATGATATGAATAATATATAATACAGTCATTACATGTTGTTTTACTGTTTCTATGTTAACTTCCTCTTTCATTTTGTGTGAAAACGTGACTTTCAGTTCTTGCCCTGAGGCCACAACTGCACCACAGATCAAGAGACAGATTTGTAATGAGTTATTCATAGCTTTATATGGAGTAAAGTGTTATTTAAATGTTAAAAGTTATATAATAATGGGCATTTTTTATTGTAATTTGATGTTTTCTGCACCCTTAAATGCTTTGTAGAGTATTCCTACATGTAGATATTGAATAAATGTGACTCTAAATTAAGTTTCCTGCAACTTTAAAGAGGTTTAATTCCTATTTGTGGATGTTAAAACTAATATTTGAGCTGCCCTGAGTTTAAATCTTACAGTCTGTGCATCCGTCCTGGTAGCAGAAGGCGGCCATGTTCTCAGAGACGGGGTCGGTCAGCAGCAGGCTGACGTCCATGGAGGTGCTCCACTCCACTGCAGACAGAAGAAAAGAGAAATAAAAGGAGTATTGTTAGTCAAATATACTTTTAAAACAAAAATGCACGCAGCTGCTAATGTGAATGAATGTGTGTCTTACGGGAGCAGGTGAGGAGATTCCAGCAGCAGAGCATGTTCTTCTCCGTAGTTCCCAGCAGATATTTGGAGCAGCTCAGTCGCCCAAAACAAAGATTTCTGATGGAGGAAAGAAAATAAAAGTCCCCATTTGTTTTCACCATAAAGAGAATCTCATGTATACCCCCCTAACCCTCCTCCAACAACCCCCCCCCCCCCCCCCCCCCTCCCTCAAAGAACCAGCTCTTTACAGCACACATATTTCACAGGATTAGCTTTTGAGGGTGGTTTTTTTCCCGCTTTGGGGGCTTCGAATGGGGGCAAATGTAAGCAGCAGGGTCCGAACACCCACTAGGAGCCGAAATGTACAGAAAATGGAAGATAAATCAATACTGTTACAACCTTTCTCAGCATTTCCTATTAAATTATATAGAGTGTGGCGGCCCATCGTTAGTCTAATTTCTGCCATTAATTTGTAGTTTAGTTATTTAAAGAAACACAACATGAATTTTAAACAACGTAGATAAAGATATTTACTGAGAAAATGTCCAAATGTAACAGTATTTTATATGTTCCTCAGTAATACACTTGATGAACTTCTGCTTTCTTTTGTTTGAGCTGAAATTTGGAAACAGTCAGACTGAGGTCAAACCACCACAGTCTCTCTGTTTCCGACTTTAAATTGCTGCCTGTGAGCAAAATGTATAATTCATTAATGACTTCTCTTGATTAAAATGACTCCAGGCAGGTAAATGTGATAGTTTCTCAGCACTCAGCGGGTGAAACGAGCATAATTAATGCCTTGAAGTTGCATTTTAAAAGAGTCTCTACACATCCATAGGTGGGAGTTATGTAAGGAGCAGCGGGCAGCTGTCAAAACACCAGACCATTAACGTCTTTCCAGTTTTCCCTCCTTTAAAAACTTTGAGGTCACATATGCCCCCCCCCCCTCCCTCCCTCCCTCAGCTCCCAAATTACACAGGAAATGTGTCTGCTTGTTTTAAAAAGAGGTTTTCTGAGTGTGATTGAGGAAACCTAGAGATCACAGAAATGAGTTAAGACAAGCAACTGTGACGGTTATAAAAAAGAAGTTATGGTTAAATCTTTAAGCTCCTTCTGCTGCTTCCTTTATTTTAACACTTACATAATATAAACACTCAGAGCTGTCACAGTATAACTTCATAATTACTACATTTCTGAACCGCAAATATCTTTCTTTTTCATTCATAAATATCTCATCAGTCATTAATAAAAGGCTGATTATATTGTGAGTATATCTTTAAGTTGTTCACCGTTTGTTTATGTAGGAAAAAACATTCACAATCACACTTTATTACATTTCTATGTTGTCCTAAAATAGAAGAATAATAATAAATAGGAGCCATCATGATTTCAATTAACAATCTAAATGGTGATTTTTTTGATGCTCTTAGATTAAATACAGGTCAAAGTTATCCCACAACACTTTTATATGTATAAAAATGTGCATAAAAATATCCTAATAGCTGATATTATGCAGCTTAATGAGCTAAAAATCACAAAAACACCTGTAATATGTGATTATTAATGGTAACCTAGCAACTTCATACCATTTCAAAGTCATTACATTAGATTTTTGCATTAGTAATTTCTTGGTTCATCCCATTTTAAAGCTATTATTTCTCTATTCTGTCAATACAATTTTACATTTTTTAATTTTAGTACTGTGTTTATTTCTTTATTATTATCATTATCTTACTCTTGCTTTATTTTTATGATTCTGTGTTGTGTTTTTGGGAGCAAACACCAACACACTTTCTTTATATGCTTGCATAAGTGACCAATAAACAGATTCATTATGTTTAAACACATTTGTGTATATTCTGTTCACTTCAGCAAATTGGGATTATTCTTTTATTCTATTTTATTTCCTGATTTCTATGTTTGGTTTTACTTCCTCACGCTGACTCTTGGTTGTTTTATTTTCTTCCTATTTTTTCCCCTTTTTAATACCCCTCCTAACATTTCTGGTTTTACCCACTTTATTATTTATTATAGTGACTTTATTTTATTATTAATTTCTTTATATTTTATTAATCTTTTATATTATTTGGGTATTCTTAATGTTTACATTTATTTAACCTACCTCTGATGTTTCCTCACTGCAGATTCACGAGTTAAGATAGATAGTTAAGTTTTATTGAGTCTTTTTAAAGCACTTTGTGTTACTTTACCATGTATGAGAAGTGCTATACAAATAAAGTCTGATTGATTTATTGATATTTACCTGTTTAAAGTCTAAATTGTTAAAAAATAGCAGAAAAAATGCCTATAACGATGATCCAAATCCCAAATTAACATAATTAAATGTCTTGTTTTGTCCAACCAGGAAGCTAAAAACCCTTAAAGGGGTCATTTTGCTAACACAGATAAAACAAAAATAATATAATAAATACAATTTGATTGATTTATTGATTGATTAATTGATAAAAGAAAGATGATTATGGTGTTTTTACTGCGTTCAAATGGAAAAAGGCTACATAAGGCTTGCACTGAATATGAAAAACATGATTTATGATTTTTTTTTCTATCTCTTGCTAAAACGCTGACTCAGTTGTTTGGAGCTGATTTCAGTAAAAAAAAAAAAAAGTGGTACAGAAACTAGAAGTGCGGCGTCCCCAATGACCTGTGAGGGGCCCTCGGAGGAAGAAGAGGACATCTGCCAACATTTCGGAGACTCTTTTCTGAGCTACGTTGCGAAATCGCAGCCTGACAGGCAGCACTTCTACTTCTTCAGTTACATCCTCTGAGAAACAAACACTGCTGGACGTCTGCCAGCAGCGGCGGAGACGGAGGTCACTTAAACTATTCAGAGAGAGTCGACCGTAAACAACTAAAACACAGATTCACTTCACTGTCCTCTGCTACCGGTCTGAATGTTGTCCAGTCTCTGCTTATCAGGGACAAACAGACTAATAAATATTTAACATTGCAGACACTCGATAACAGATATTAAAAGTTGTGAAGGTACAAAATTGGCAATGGATCATTTTTTGACGCCAATGTTTCCTTTCAAGTTTCTTCTTTTTCTAATGCAGCTACTTCTGGGTTAAATTATGTCTTTACGATATTTGAGCTCTCACTTTTAATAAGTTATAAGTCATAAATAATTAATTAATGTTCTTCTTCACGGCTCTAACAGTCACCGTCCTGTTTTTAAGACACTAAATGAGATATTTGCTAATAACCACTTAACCCTAACATACTGTTCAGGGTCACATTTGACCAATTTTTACATTTGAGAGCAGTAAAAACACACTATGCACATTTCTTTTAGTCTGTCTTTTCATAATGTGACCCACAATACACAACAATGGAAATGAAATGCATATTTTTTTACATTTTTGTGCAGCTGATAAACATTTTTATATAAGCAAAATGTGCAAATCTGACCTGCATTTATTAAAAACATTTTTAAAAAAATCAGCCTTCAAACATGTTGCTGTATTCTTCATATAATATAAAATGTTCTCCTGGATTATAAAATAATGATTGTGAATGACTTTTTTCCCCCACATGATTAAGAAATACATTTATTAATGACTGATGAGGAATTCATGAATGTGAATTGTTGTAGAGACTCATGAGTCAGCATATGAACAGCTTGTAAAGGGTTAAAGCTCTATTGTTTGATGATGTTGTCTTATAGTGTATTAATGGTCTGTTGATATCAAAATGTGCCAAGAAACAAAACCGATACTTAAAAATAAGATTTAAGGTGTAGTGACTCAGCAGTTTTCTCTTCCCTGTTTTATCGGCCTGCACAGAGACTGAAGGTGGAAACGATCCATTTAAACTAAATCTACACCTCTGACAATCCCAAAAAACACTCAACACTGTGAGCTTTAAACAAATAGTTTCACATTTTGGGGATTACATTAATTCGCCCCCTTGCTGCAAGGTGAATGAAAACATTGATACCCCTCTCAAGTCTGTAATTATGTTAAATATGAAGCTACAGCCAGCAGTTAGTTAGCTTAGCTTAGCACAAAACATAACAGAATCGGCCTTTCAACACCTCTAAAGCTCATAAATTAACACGTTATAGCTCGTCTGTTAAACTCGTACAAAGGGGCCATTTGTTGACCGTGACCAGCAACTTCCTGCAGCCTCCTCTGGTTGCCTGGCAACAGCTCAGGGTCAGGAAACAGCCTGGCACATAACCTCACCGACCCCAACCCTTACGAAAACCACAACTTATCATTTTTACAGTTTGGTTTTTAACATGTTAATTAGAGAGTTGTATAAGAGCTGGAAGGAAAATGTTTCAACCTTTCAGACTAGATGTTTCCCGTCTTTATGTGCAGCTACTGAGCTTTATATGTAGCGTACAGACATGAGAGTGGGATTAATCTTATCATCTAACTCTCAGCAAGAAAGTGAATAAACTTATGTCCCAAAATGTCAAATTATTTGTTTAAAATTATAAAGTTGTTTTCCAAGAAATTACATGAAAATACCAAAAAAACAGTGTTGAATATTCTTCTTATTATTAGTGTGAGTGTGTTAGAAGCCCTAAAGTTTACTTACGATGTTTGCATTTTAATACAGATGTTAAAATAATAGTTTGACATCTTGTTTATATTCATGGACTCAGACCTGAACTTCAGCAGCTTCATTAAGACAGTTATTAAGTCAGCCTGCCATCACCTGAAGAATATATTAAGAATTACAGGACTTATGTCTCAGCAGGATTTGGAAAAACTTGTTTATGCATTTATCTTCTGCAGACTCGACTACTGTATAAAAGTCTTTACAGGTCTCCATAAAAAGTCTTCACTAAGACCAGGAAAGTGGATCCTATCACTCCAGCTCTCAGATCTTTACACCATATATAACAGACTTTCAAATACTGCTGTAGGTTTATAAAACACTGAATGGTTTAGAAGTAAAATACATTTCAGATCTGCTGCTCTGCTATGAACACATCCAGATCTCTCAGGCCATCTGGGACGGGTCTGCTTTCTGTCTCCCAGAGTCTAAACTAAATAAGGAGAAGCAGCGTTCAGTTTTTTTATGCTCCACATATCTAAAACAAACTTCCAGAAGGCTGCAGGTCTGCTACAACTCTGTTTGTTTTAAATAACGGCTGAAGAATATTTTAGGGGTTAATATCTCACACACTGCACTGTAACTTTTTATTATCCTGTTTTTTTTATCTCCATCTCAATTTTAGCTTCATTTAAGTTCCAATTTAACACTTTTAATTGTGTTTAAATGTATTTTACTTTGCCATGTGTTGCTTTTCTATCCTGTCCTCATGCATTTTTAAAGTTTATGTTTTAGGTAAAGCACTTTAAATGGCCTTAATATTAAAATATGCCATACAAAATACATTAATTTGCCTTGTTTTGTTGAGTTAACACATTTTTCCACCAAACTTGACCCAACTTGTCTATTTAATCTCAACACAGCTGTTCAGGAAGGGACAGACTATGACCAAGCATTTCATTACTTAACAGTGCTGCAAACATATTAAACTCAGCACTACAAAAGTATTGATGTTCCACACACACACGCCCTTGTTGGATATGTTGGGTAGTTTTGTGTGCTCTGACCTGATAGCTCCTGGCGGCTGGGAAAGGGTTGTCAGGAGCTCCCAGGAGGCCGGGCTCCACACAGTCACCACCTCCTGAAAGCTGACGGCCAGCAGAGAGCCATCGGCCGAGAAACAGCAGCATTCAGGCACCAGGCTGTGATAGGCTCCGACAAAATCACACGACCAGGACGGACCTTCATCTGTCGGGCCGGTCGAGAGGAAAGAGAGAGAGAAGGAGAGGGGGGGAGTCAGACACAAAGAGTTCTGGATTAAATAATGATTATACTTTTAATTTGTGGCACAGTTTTCGGGTAAACAACATAAAGTAAATGGTAATAATAGTTAAAATGAAAAAAACATCCTCAATGTAAAGGTTTTTATGTCTTTTTAAGAAGAAATTGGGGTCTGTGCTGCTTTCAGATGGTTAGAAAGGCCACTCAATAAGCGTAGTGCAGCAGAGCAGAAGACTCGATCCCCCGTGGTGCAGAGCTTAGTACTGAGGGCCCCATGAGGTGGAGGTTAGTACTGGGGGCCCGGAGGAGCAAGCTGTTGGCAGATCTGAGGGTCTGGGTGGAGGTAGGGAGGTGCATGTCCACTGATGGGTTTGTAAGTGAGTAGCAGGACTTTGTAAGACAGACCTGAAGGAGACTGTCTTTTTATATGTTTATGTTTGTGTTTTTGGTCTCTAATCAGGATCCTGGCAGCACTGCTCTGAATGTACTGGAGCTTTTGGATGCTCCTATCAGAGATCCCTGTGAGGAGCTCAGATTAAGGCTTGTTTCTCTGCATCTGACAGGAGTAGAGAGGTAGAGAGCGGTGGTGGAGTTTAGAGATGGTAGAAAGACGTTTTGCATTTCTCTTCTGGGGTCGTCAAATGTCAGCTGAGGGTCAAACCGAACACCTAAATTAGTGACTGAAGAGGAGAGGGGGATGACCTGGCTGTCAAAAGTGAGATGAGGTATTGAGGGGGATGACTGGATCTCATGTAGAGTTCAGTTCTGCAGCTGTTTAACTGGAGGATATTTGTGCTCATCCACATCTTTATATCCTTAAAAACAGGTGCTGGGGTGAGACGAGGCTGCAGAAGGACTTAGGGATGTTTTAATGTACAGCAGAGTATCATCAGCATAGAGATAAATAGACACCAAATGTCTGCTGATGACATATCTAAGAGGTAGCATGTAGAGGGGTAAACGGGATGGGGCAGAGAACAGATCCCTATGTAACTCCACAGGTGACAGAAAGCACCGATCCACACCTGCCCAGTGAGACAAACTCAATCCTTCTGGAAAGGTGGAATTGATGCCGCTTAAGTGCAGAGTCTGACTTAATAGTGGTGTGGAGGTGCTCTAAGAGGACTGTGTCATCCATAACGACAAATGCAGCACTCAGATGATGGAGAATCAGAAAATCAGGAGAAAATGGGACCCGGTATCAGCTGCCATCAACAGGTGTTTAACGAAAACTTGACAGCATTTTCAAATAGGTTGTTTTGTTTCAGGTGGTCCTGAAGCCTCAGAAGAAACCACCTTCTCCAAAACCACGGACAGGACAGGGAGGTTTCAGGCAGATCTGTAGCTGGCAATAACTCGTGGGTCCAGAATGAGCTTCTTGAGGAGGAGGTAGATGACTGCGACTTAAGAAATAAAGCCGAATTTGGCTCCAAGTTCAAGAGGCTTCCTTCGATTCACACTGATATGTTGTTAATATTATTTTTGGGGCGTTTATGCCTTTATTGGACAGTTGGTGGCAGAGTGGCCGACAGGAAACAATGGGAGAGAGAGCAAGAGGTATGACATGCAGCAAAGGTCCCTTGCTGGACTCGAACCAGGGACATTGCGGGTGTTTGGTTATAACCACTCGGCTACAAGGTCTCTCAAACTGTACATCCAAGATTTCACACATTTTTTAATCATCCGAAAATAGTGTCAAATGTTGATCACTTTTTCCTAAAGCTCAAAGTGACACCCTTAAATGTCTTGTTTTGTCCCGACCAACAGTCCAAAACTCAAAGATATTCAGTTTAAAATCAGATGACTGAAAAAAAGAAAAAAAAAACAGAAAATATTCACACGTTTGAAGCATGAAGCAAAAAAGGCACAAAAGGTCGAACCAACAAACCAGAACAGCTGCAAATTCATTTTCTGGAGCTTTATAAAAAATGAAATGTGGAACTGCTCCTTCAATCATGTGTCATGTAACTTATGTAACAGAAATGCAAACGCTCATGTTTAAACACGAAACTGGTCTGTCATGTTTAACGTATGTGCTGCGTCAGCAGATGGCTTCCTGTCTACTTTTAAAAAGGAGAGATGAGGAAATGTATTTATTCGGAAAGCTTTAAAAACAGAGTAAACTCACCTTTTTTTAAGGACAATATGCAAATCCTGTTAAAACTAATATTGCATGTTTATATAACACCTTAGCTGCCTTTACGTAGGTTATAGTTTCCTGCTCTAACTATTCCACGTGATGTTTTTTCACTGTGAGAGAAAACTGGCTGCTGGAGGTTTTGACTGTGATTCATTTGTGCAATTTCAATGAGATTCCCTACATATATATATACACATATGATCATTTATATAAGTGTATATATAAAATTCTTGCTTAGTGCACTTTAAATGATAAGACAACATTATTGTGAATGGAAAGGATTACTTTCTCTCTCCGTCTCAAGCAAACTGTGTTTAAGTTATTTTGGACTAAGTGGGTCAAATATGTGAAGCTCTTGCAGCCAGATTTTGTGGAGGTGTCAAGCGAATGATCATGTAATGCTTTCCTCTCCCTGCCCCTTTTTTTTTTATATAGATATGCATTAAACCCCTTTTTAAAAATAAGTATTTTTCTTTTCTAACCTCTCTCAGATATACTTGCCACACTTTTTATTGCTCTTATGTGCACATTTAATCTCTCCCAAATGTACACAGTTCACACATCTTAGAAATGTATGGACAGCAGAAGAGATGATACTGCCTCTGTTTATTATATGCCTGTATTGCAATCTGCAGTCTAAAAGTCAAATAAAAGAAACAATAACAGAAACAAGCCTCAACAACACATTTAAACACACACGTACAGTTAAAACGACACCTGACAAGAACAACACTAAACATGATGGAGTACAGTGTCTATTTTGGTTTGTTCAGGGTGGTGATTGCAGAAGGCTTAAAGGGTTTTTGGAAGATGTTTTTCCAGGTCAGTGGGACATTATAGCATCGACCTGACAGCAGTAACTGGGAAGACTGGGGGAGCTGGGGGGGTGAGAGGCCTCCTGCTTTAATACGAGTAGCTTTCCTGATCTCTGATTGGGTGACCATGTCAGATAGGGGAGTTTGGAGGTGAACCAATTACTTTGCAGGTCCTGATTAGTTATGTGGGTATTAGGAATGAAATGTTAAAGGTGATTCAATTAGTGTCCTGTAAACCACGGTTAAATGTCCCTGCTGACATTAAGAGTCTTCGGCTGGCGGACTTTCTTGTACACAGAGTCAGTGTGCTGGTAAAAAGGAAAAGGAAAAGGAGGTGTCTATCTTCACTGCAATGTATTTAAATGATTGAACTTGTTACACCAGCTGGACTTCAGTACTGAGAGGTTGGAAAAGAGGTTGATGTCGTGGGTCGGATTTCTCTCTGCTTTCACAGCACAGTTCGAAATGTCTGGACCAGGTTGTTTACTGCATGTATTCAGACTCAACACTGGCTCATCTGCATAATTTAACCCTTACATACTGTTCATATTCTACACCCTTGCAGTCTGTTCTGAGTCAGATTTGACTCGGTCTAAGAATCCCCTCATAAAAAGTGTCTATACCAGATTTTGAACCACAGATGTGTTTAGAAAGCATCAATAGTCGATCTGACTGATCAATAAATGTGATTAAACCTTGATTAATGTTTCAGAGAGCAGAGAGAGTATTTTTTAGGTTTTACACCACTAAACAGCTCCTATCACACAATATCATGTCCTGTTTTACCTAAGACATGAAAATATAACATAGCAATAATGATTGAAATGTATTTTAAGAACTTAATGGAACTGTGGGGTTTATTGTATAACCATTAGAGCCATCAGTCTTCACTGCTACATCATATAAAAGAAATCCTCATAACTACTATCTTATTAAAACTATTAACTAATCATTTAATAAAAAGACATGTAAATGGTAAAATTGTAAATGGACTGTACTTATATAGCGCCTTTCTAGTCTTTACGACCACTCAAAGCGCTTTACACTACAACTCATTCACCCCTTCACACACATTCATACACTGATGGCAGGAGCTCCCACGCAGGCTGCCAACCTGCACATCAGGGGAAGTTAACCATTAATACACATTCATACACCGTTGGCACAGCAACGGGAGCAATTTGGGGTTAAGTGTCTTGCCCAACAACACTGGACTGGAGGAGCCGGGAATCGAACCGCCAATCTTCCAATTGGAGGACGACCACTCTACCTCCTGAGCCACAGCCGCCCATGTCAATAGATACGGCTCACATTTGACCTGGAACAGCCTCACAAATTTGTAGCACCTACACAAAAGTATTTTGGGTCACTAAAAGAACGACATTTGGGGTGTCAAATGTCAAAACGGATCAAATTTGACCCAAACAGTATATAAGGGTTAACAACGTTGCTTCTTCACTTCTGCAGGAGATAATATTGGTGTAACGATAGCAGAGAAAGAAGGATAAAACACAACCTTGAGGGAGCGATATGTTTTTAATAAATCACTTTGCTGGATTTAAAAACCATTCACAAGCACCTGTTGATGCCTGTTCTGTAATAAAAGCTGAGTAGGGTGTGTTTGTGTGTACAGTATTAAAGGCAAGAGAGTCAAGTGTATAAAATAGTCCGCGAATAAAATCCTAGTGAGGGTGTGTACTGAGCCCACATGTTTGGCCACAGCGTCAAAGCAGCTGCAGTCACAGCTGACCTACTCAAATCTCAGGACTACAGACACACACACACACACACACACACACACACACACACAAACACTGATGCATGTCTAAGATGAGGATTAATTGGTACAAATGATGTCCGAGCGATAAAAACCAATGAGATAACGATGACTTTGAGCCAAAGCTTAAACCAACAGAGTCAAATCAGATTAAATAAGGTCAGTAAATGTTGTTGCTTAACTTCACCTCCACCTATCGGCCGACTGGACTGGCGAGAAAAAACCAGAGCGAGAGAGAGAGAGCCCTTACTTACCCTCTGTGTGGGCTGGAGCTGCCAGCTGCCAGGCTTTGAAGTGCCCGTCCTTGCTGGTGGAGACCAGCATGGTGGTCTGGCTGTCGGCGGCGCGGCAAAAGCACATGGCTATAATCCGGCTCTCGTGGGGGGCCGAGATGGTCGTGTTCAGCACAAAACTGCAGGTGATAGGGAACGCATGTTACAGGGTTGTGGTTGGAAAAAAGTGGAAAAGGGGAAAAAAATGACCACAGCGCATTTATTCCTATTATAGAAATGGAAAAAAACACTACTAGACTAAATTATTTTAATGTATTTAATGTAAGATGTTCATTTTCGTATAGGATTTTAGCTTCCAAGGTTTCCTGCACAAGTTTCTGTTTACTTTAAATTCATAAATATCTAGTATATACATGTGTGTATAAGTGCATCAGAGTATATGTAAGTATTTCAGGTATGCTATTACTTTAAGTTCAACTGTGCAAATGTTTTTTAACTCTGTGCACTAACAATAACAAACTCAGGTATATAATCATTCAACACCAATAATGCACATAATGTTACTATTTTTTTTACTATATTTTTCCTACTATTGTTTTATTGCTTGTGTACTTAATTATTATTTATTGTTTTTATCCACTTGCTGCTGCAATACTGTACATTTCCCCACCGTGGGACTAATAAAGGAATATCTTTTTTTTAATATAGTAATTGTATTTCTGTGCAAACATAAATACATCGCTGTGTTTCTTTAAGTAAAAAGATTACAGTCAGTTTTCTCCACTTTGCGGATTTCTTAAACTGTTATTGTAAAACAAGAAAGCTGCTTAAACCATAAATCAGGGAGAAACCTGCTTTTTCCAGGTAGATTTTACAGCTTTTTACAAGCACACATGTGCAGAATAATAAAAGTAAACTGTAGACAGAGACAATAACATCATGGAGCAGCTGGATGAGTGATATGTCCTGATATTATTAATTATTCTGTCTAACTTTTAACTTACAATTAAAAACACAAAGAAGCCTGGAGAGGTATGAATAAGTTGCTTTCCACTACTGAACATTTGAACATTAATTCGTCATGTTCTGGCTGTGAAAAAGGTTGAAAAAGCAGCGTTTTCTATCACTTATAAGCTTTAAATAAGTAAGACACCATTCCAACATAGAGTCGGGCGTGGAGGAGAAATCTGGTTACTTATCAGCTGCATACATTTCCAATAACCAGGTTACTACAGTGCAGGTCAACTTGTTCATTCACACCTTTATTGAGACAGCTTAGGCCACTGAGAGCAAACTCTCTTTTACAAGGACGCCCTGATTAGAAAACAGATATAAAAATACATCTGAAACCTAATCAGCAAGTATAAAGAACCAAATCTTGAACAGTAACACCTGCGTAACCTAGTTTCTTCTGAGTAAACAGGTCACTTCAGTGCAGTGCAAACACACCGAATGAGAATACATAAATAAAAGAGCAGACAGGATACCTCTGTGTTTGTTCATCGAATGCCCACAGTTTTAAATTCAGCTCCAGCTCGACCGCCTTCTGTTTTCTTTCTTCCACCGTTGCCAGCCAGTTGCCCGAGGCGTCGAAGGCCGCCTTCACCACCTCGAACTGCTGCAGGCCCGACTGGTGAATGTACTCCTGCTGCACAATGTCCAGCTGCGGGAAACACACAAGACGGACCAAGAATTTAGGCTATTTAGGCAAATTTATACCGAGTTAGTTGTGGTTGTTGGCAGTGAGTGAATAAGTCGAAGCAAATAAGTTGCTTTCAAGTACTCAGAACCACATTTATGCATTTTTTATTTATTTTTTTAGCTCAGAGTGTTTACATTGAACAGCAGCTTGTCTCTTTGGAGCGAGTAAAACTGCAGGTGTCCCGGTTTCCCGTTCAGCACCAGAGCTTTGCTGCGTGGGTCCACCATCAGGTCTGAGCTGAGACTTTCTCCTAAACAAGGGGGAAAGAAAAAAGGGTAAAAATCAATTGCTGCATTCATGTCAAGTGGTAGTAGACGGCTGCCAGTACTTTTTACTGACTGGGAGTGTTGTGTTTTTCTCTGGTGGATGTTCGGGCAGAAGTTGACACATTTAAAAAGTAAAAAAAAATCTGTGTCAAACAACGGTGAAATGTTGCTTTTTCTTTTGATGTGCCACATGTAGACAGACAAGTTTGATGTAAGAGACACAGAGAGGCACAAATGTTCAGAAACAGGACTTAATTTAAAAAGGGTACTGTAGCAGTTCTCAGCTCCTTGAGGGGGATTAAGGAAGTCCAGAAAAATGGTGAATATTTAAATTCACTATAATTGCATTAACTTGAAGTTAGTCCAATAAGAGCAGGTATAACACTGACTATTCTGTTCATAGGTTTTGACACTCTGTACTGTTAATCTGCTGAGCTACAGTACTAGTCTACTTTAATTATGCTAATTACACTAATTGTCCAACATATGCAAGTTAGCATCCGACAGTTTCTAAATGCTGGAGACCCATACTGTGCATTTTATAGCATAAACATTTGGGGGTAAGAGCAGCAACATGGTAGGTTTGAGTCTGGCGAGTTTGGGATCTTTGTTGCATGTCATACCCATTTCTCTCTCTCCCACCAACTGTCCAATAAAGGCCAATAAAAAAAACACAAAATAATATATAACAAGTGTTGAGGTACTCAACATTTATAGTAGGGCTCTATGGGTAAACACACTATACAGACAGTTGTGGAATAACTAAATCTTATCAGATGTGGATTTCTGAGTCCGCATCTTTATCAAATACAGGTCTGTGTTCTCATGTGTATCAATTTGGGTCTTGTGTTTGAAATGTAAACTGAAGTGATTATGAAACTACAGAAGATAAAACATTTTCCCAAGAAATGAATCTGCTGACATGTATAAAAGATAAATATAAATAATCTATGTCACAACTTTCAGCCAATAATTCAACAGAGGTACAAGTTGTCTTTGTCCTGATTTGGAGCCAAGCCAAGTTTTTTTTTTTCTTTAACTTTTAGCGTTTTTATCCTGCACCATGCTTATATTTTAAGCACAACTCTGCTGATTACATTCTGTGTCTGTGCTTTATGTTTATGGCTTGAATCTGCATGCTTTTGTTTGTTTGTTAGTTTTTCTGGTGAATACGTGTAAAAGTGTGAAATGTGTAGGCTGATTTATACCAGAATAAAACCAAATCATAAAAATTGTGTACATTTTTTGGTACTTCTTGTTGAATTAAATATTTCCTTGTGACTAACACAATGATTCAAACCTTTAAAAAATACCTTTACATTATTTGATTAAACACTATTGAAGTTAAATTACGAATATGATCTGATTTGACTGTTTTTGGTGATGTTTTGATTGTTTCTGTTCCTGTATTAGTGTTTATTTGCCTCGTTATGTGTTGCACGTCGTCCTTTTTTCTCATATTCATCTTTGCTTGTTTTCTTTCAGTCTGCTGGACTCAAGTTTCTCTCACTACAGAGATCCTGATCTTAATTAAATACAGATTATAGTTGCAGCTTTTCTTGGCATAAATGGAGATTGCAGATAAAAGTGGTAACAGCTGACTCTCAAGGCATCACTACAGTTTTTCCCCATTTAATTTATTTTCTAGATATCTTTTATCATTTAATTAGTTATAACAGAGATATTTCTCATATTTCTTCACTTTTGCAGAATCACAGTGAACACAACCTAAATGACTGAATAGTTAATAAATACAAAGATTAATTATGATTTCTGTATTACTGAGGAGCTCGTACAGCATGTTGCCGCCTGCAGTCTGTACTCACCTTTGACCAGACCCTGAATGACGGCCGACACTTTCACACAGCTCTGGATGATCGTGATTTCTAAAAAAAAAGGACAGAAGACACAAAAATCAGTTACTGCAGCTTTTAATTATTTTTTTTTTTTAATTAATACTGAAATCAAGTCTTGATTCTGTCTGCAGACATTACTCGTCTCTCTCAGTCAATGATGCTTTTAAGGCCCGTCTACACCAAGAATGATATCTATAACTGTAACTATAAATATTCCATTTTAAATATAGTTTTAACTCCAGTAAATGGAGGAGTCGACACCACAACTATAACGACATCGACAGTGTTGAATAATATCGTTGAATCACTTTCGGAGCGATTTGATGAATATTAGAAACACAGACAGCCAATCAAAATCCTTCCTATATAAACCACACAGCATCACAAAATCAGTGAAGGACAACAAGATAAAGATATGTAAAAGGTAAAATAAAGAGAAATAAAATAAATAATTAAATATACATCTGTTATCATGTGAAAGGAACAGTCATTAAAAATGTTATTTAAAATGTCTACTGTTTAGTGACCTGATAGCAGCAGGAATTACTGACTTTAGTTCCCCTCAAAAGGTACCTGAAGGCATCACTGTGAACTGAATGATTGATGTCACCTTGTTTATGGATATATAAAATTATATTTAATCATATTATTTAACTGATATATCTGATGAACTAGCATATTTTTGTGTTTTGGGTTTTTTTTTGTCTGTTTTTTTGTTTTTTCTTTTGTTTCCTTTTGGTTTTGTCGTTGCTGTCTGTTATCTTTCTTTTATTATGCTATGTAAGTCAAGCATTACTCTAACATCATTTCCTAAAAAGCAAATAAAAAAGGGAAAAAAAGGATGTCAGTTTGGTCTGTAAATACTGAAACATCACACTGAATCACCTGCGAGCCTTTCTGCTTTTCTGTTTCTTTTCTCTTTGCAACTTAGAGCAGAAACAAGTCATCAATATCTATTTTCCTAAGCTGCAAACACAGCTGGAGCCACTGTTTACAGAACGATAAGTGTTTAACTCACATCGTTATCATTACAGCTCTTAGTAAGGACAGCACTTTATAGGTACAGAAAAGTTTAAAGTTTGAAGTTTAAACCGGCTGGTGAAATAACTTTAAACAAACTCTTTTCACTGATGTAAAAAACAAGATTCTGACTCCAAACAAAAGGTTAAACAAACACGTCTATCTCCACTGTTACTGCTATTTCCCAGCAGCTTGTGACTGCTTGTGTTTCAATCTGAAGGTTACAGTTCAGGTTTACAGTTGACTTACTGTTGTCTGCATGTGAGGTGCAGAACAGCGCTCCATCAGGTGAGACGGTGATGTGAGTGATGGCGGCGCCCAGGCGAGGCAGGAAGTCCCGCTGGCTCTCCTGGTTGTATTTCCACTGGACAAGCACGGACTCCACGCCTCCGCTCAGCAGGTTGGTTCCTAATAAAACAAAGTAGAGAGAGAGAGAGAGATGGAGAGAGAGATGGAGATGGAGAGGGAGGTTTGGTTTGTTTTAGTGCTGCTGAAAGCCAAAAAAATAACTTTAAAACATGTTATTGTGACACAGGAACCCTTCTGAAGGACTGATAGATATTTAAGACAGTGTGGGAAACCAGGTTTTATTGTGATGTATGACAAAAATATTGTCAAAAATGACTGTTACAATTTCCCAGAGCTAAATGAATCATCTTTAAAATGTCTTTTTTTGTACGACCAACTTTCCAAAACCCAAAATATAATCAGTTTAAGATCATATTTAACAAACTGAAGTATAAATCACATCAGATTTTGAAAAGCTGAAACCAGAGTCGATGTTTCTGGCACAACTTATCCTACTTTAAGGTGCACAAAAGGAAAAAGAAAGTCTTTACTGTAACAGCAGCCACTAAAGCTACTAAATATTTGGTATTTTTGCTTTAAAAAAAAAGACTAAAATCAGTATCGTATTATCAAAATAGTTGCTAATTAATGGTCTGGTGAAAAATGCCTGTTAAATTTCCCAGAGCTAAATGAGGCATCTTAAAAATGTCATCAAATTAGTTTAAGGCCATGTTTAACAAACTGAAGTATAAATCACATCAGATTTTGGTTTGTTGAGGTTTCTGGACATCAAGTCTCCAGTAATACTGTTTACACCAATCACTAAAACCACTAAATGTTTGGTATTTTTGCTTTAAAAAAAAAAGAAGACTAAAACCATTATTCTTTTATCAAAATAGTTGCTGATTAATGATCTGGTTGAATCTATTAATCAACTAATCGTAGCAGCTCTAATTGACTCAGACATCAACAATCTACTTTTTACTTTCAGGTGCTGCTGATCAGCTGATTAGTGGGTGGACCTGCTTTACTCTTCATAGAGGAGAGTACAGGAGCTCTCAGTCTCTCTTCCTCCTGGCATTCAGCCCTGAAAACCTCACATTTATTTCATGTTTGTTACATTTTGTTCTTTCTGGCCTCTTGACTCTCTGGTTAGTTTTGGTATTGTTTGGCAATCTTGCATCCATTTTTTATATTTTGCTGGTCACAGCTTTGAGCCATCTGTTTCGTATTGTGGTCGTAACAAACAGTAAATATGTAGCTGATGTGTTCGTACCTTCTGGAGTGAAGCGCAGTGAGCTCACAGCGCTGTGGTGCCAGTGCAGAGTCGAGTATGTGTACTCCTTCTTATGGTTGATGTTTCTCCTGGAAAGATAAAAAAGAAACATAAAAAGTTAATATCAAAAAAGATATTGAGACATGAATGTGCAAAGTTGTCAGTCTGCACGTCACTGTCAGAAAGATATAATTAGGGCCTCAGCACTAAACTGTCCTATTGAATCTGTAGGAATTATTATATTCTTCTCCTGGGAAAAAAATGCATTTTCACTTCCTAAACGTAGCCCCAAAACATTAAAAAATCTGATATTTTATGGTTAGTGGAAATGGGCATGGTAAAATCGCTCAACAGCGCCCCCTAAGCCAAGGAAAAAAATGTAGCCCCTCGCTCCAGATTGACATACGCAAACGGAACTTGGTACAAATATGTATCATGTCAAGACACACAAAAAAGTCTATTGGACCCATACCCTAACTCCAACAGGAAGTCAGCTGTTTTGATTAGAATTTTCAATTTTGGCACCATATTTGCAATTTCCATGCATCATACTTGAACTCTTCCTCCTAGAGATGAAAAGTTCATAAAAATCCTTTTCCTCCGTTATACCTGGTTGCCGTGGCGATGCAGCAATTTTCCATGTTTCGCCATAAAACCTTGCAGCTTTAAATTTACTTCATAGTTATTATTGATGTTGTAGTGGATGGTTTTGATTTACTGGAGTGCATTATATTAGGTGTTCCTAATATTTTGCTCCTCTCATGTATGTTAATGGGGTGGACAAAATATTAGGAACGATAATAAAGTGCTTGTGACTGTATACACACTCTACAACATACAAAAAGATTTTAAAAAGTGATTTACAAAGAAAAAAGGAGAAAATAATTAAGTTTAAATAGTGAAATAAGCAGATGACAAATACAACTAAGCTAATAGAACAATAAAAAAAAAACTGAGACCAACTGATTTAAAGTCACATGTTCAACGTTTGCTGCAGCAGTCAGCAAAATAAAGTGAGAACACGTGAGCAGCAAAGGTTTATATTGAATAACAGCAGCCAGTGAGTGAGTGAGTACATGATTCAAGGCCGCCGTGTTTCAACACTCACCACAAGCGAATCTTTCCATCCTCGTGTCCCGTGGCGATGCAGTCATCCTTCGGGTGACAGGCGATGCATATGAACGTGTTTTTACCTCCTTTCTTGTTGTCTTCTTTGAGGGAAAACCTTTAAATAGAATAAATAAAAAACAGACGAGAAGCAAGTTTGTAAAGCTGTAAGTTTGAATTGAATTAATTCATGTTTAATAAAATATCATCTCCACATCTGGCCTAGAAGAGATATCAAAGTGTTGGGAGGAATTGCTGGAGGCTATGTGGAAGCAACTATTATCATTTATTTTGGGACTGCCCAAAAAAATGACATCCTACTGGTATAAATATATGTGATATAAGGAGCAGATTTTCATGTGTGACATTAATTGCTAATTAAACTAAAATAAAAAGGTAGAGCAATAAAAAGAAGACAACATTTATTCAGATCAGGCTTAATGCAAATATTTGCGTTATTTCTATACTATTAGGTATTTATGTAAATGTGATTTATGAACTCAAATGACCTCTCTAATATAAATAAAGATATATAAATATATATATATATAATTTCCTTGCTGTTGCTCACCTGTATGATTTCTGCTTCTTGAAGAAATAAATCTCCAGTTGCAAACCTTTAGCCGAGGCGATGAAATCCCCCTGTGAGGACGAAAATGTTATTGCTTATTGCTATTATTAATCACACACATGCAGGATCACAAAAGTCAGGAAAGCTTTTATTAAAGTGTATTTCAAAAGCTGCTCGAGTCCTTTTAAAGACTTAAAAACCTACAATTACTCATGTTTTAGCCATTTCAAAGCAGCAGAAACATTCATAAACATTCATTCTCGCTTATGTCTGCTCTCTTTGTCCAATCATAGTTTGCTGTACTTGTGTAACTCTGTGTTTTATATATTTATTATAACTGACACGTCTTACGAAACAGTGTGTCTTGATTTTTAAGGCTGTCGACTCCACACTTATTTAGGGACAACAGATGAAAACTATAACCTTTGGGGCTACTTCTGACATATTTACTGTAGTGTTTATAATAAGTACTGTTCTTAAATCCATCACCTTTTAAAGTAGATATGTTGAACTTGAACAGCAGTTACAGAGAAACATTATTATTCATTTGGAGTTTTGTGTCCACCTGTTTTTACTCTCAACCAGCCTCCTGAGGCAAATATCTGGCTGTTTTAGCTGCCAGATCCTCCACTATGTTCACCAGCTGTTTGGTTTGGTGCTGAGCAGGAAGTGTACAGTGGCTTTTGAGAGCTTTATCTTCAGAAACAACACAATGAAAGCACTGAGAGTGAACTAGGACAGTAAAAATATTAGCCGAAATTTGCTATAAAACTCTGTAAAAGCTGCAGAGTCGCTGGTAATTATCTGCAGGTAGCAACTCTTAAATTACACTGTTGTTTCATGAACTCTTATTAAAAAATATGGATTATAGCTGCTTTAAGAGTGAATATAAGTCCGTTATTTAGCACAAAACTGGGACCTTTACTCGCTTTCATGAGACTACAAGATCATTAGAGGTTTTCTGAGGATAGAAACAGTTTGAATAGAGGCGACCTCTCAGATTATTTTAGCAGATTCAGATCTTTTTTTTTTTGATGATTTGATGATTTAATGCTTAAAGACATGAACACATCCAGATGTGTGCGGTGTCGGTGACGGTGTACAAACCCCTTGGCCGAAGGCGATGGCCTCCGGGTTGGAGCTGACGTCGCTGAGCACAGCAGAAAGCTCTCGGGCCTCCACCAGCTGATCTCCACTCTGCGGCAGATGTAACGCAACCAGCTGGAAAAGCTCTGCACACACACACACACACACACACACACACACACACACACAGAGTCAAACATCAGCCTGTTTGACATTCTTACCCAGTGACCTTTTACACAGTTTTTTCACTATACAAATGTTGAACAGTTCATGATTTGATTTGTTTGTCTATGGCGCCTCCTAGTGGTCGGTTTAAAAAACACACATATTGGCATTAATGGGTGGGAAAAAACACATTTAACCTGCATTAGAAAAACTTTTACACAGGTTTAAATCTACCACATTCAGGTGATATTTAATTATAAATATAAGATGTAAAAGAAAAAAGAAAAAGACTCATTAGTGTGTTTATACATCCAGTAATGGTCCTGGAAATAAACTGTGAGATAAGATTGAAAAATCACCCTGATTGCCTTTAAAACTGAATAAAATCTCCCGCCTTTCCTTTAAAGTAGAACTGCAGCTAACATTTTGATTAATCTGATGATTATATTCTCAGTGAGTCATTTAGTCTATAAAACATCTAAAAACTGTGAATAATGTCTGTCGTAGTTTCCCGAAATCCAATATGACATCTTCAAATTGTCTGTTTTGTTCGACTAACAATCCAAAACTCAAAGATAATCACTTAAGCAAATCTTCACAACCAACAGGCTGGAACTGGAGGAATATTTGGCACTTTTGCTTTAAGAATTACATGAAATAATTAAACAATTATTAAAATAGCTGCTGATAAGTTTTTATGTCAATAAACTTGTCGAATAGTTGCTGCAGCTCCACTTTCATGTTTCCAGCGAGCATAATAAGTAGCTTTGCTCTGCAGCTTGGTACTCTTTCAACATTATTATTGATGATTTCGGGTTTGGCCTCATGTAACTCGATAAGGAAGTTCGTGGAATTTATCACTTTAGGTTTGTTTTTATGTCAATGAAATCACCAATATTAAAATCAATACAGTGACGGCAGCTGAAAGAAAACTTTGGACCAGAGGATCAATTTCTTCTGCTGAGTGTCAAACCTACCAGATCTTTTGTCACCTAGTGTTGGGGTAACGATGAAGAGGACTCCATTGTGGTTTTCAGAGGCGTACATGGAGTAAATCGGGCATCCGATGACATAAGTCTGGAAGAGATCACAAACAGCTTCATGAACATCAGAGAAAATAAAATACAGACCAATCAAATCTATCCAAATAAACTTCTCGGGGGGGAGCAGAGTTACAGTAAATACACAAATCCGATTCACCTTAATGAGAATCCCATCTGTGAAGTCCCAAAGCCGTACGGTGCCGTCCACTGAACAAGTATAAGCCTGCAAAAACACGGAAGAAGAAACATCATCAGACAAAAAAATACAAATATAAACAATCACCAGAAACAACCAAAGAGGAAAATAACTACACATGAACATGTTAATCACCTTTATTTAGACGAGGAGATAGACTGAGGTAGAGACTCACTTATATACAGCCAATTAGAGCAATAAAGCTCTAATAATATGAAGAGTAAAACAGCTAAAAAATTGCAGGTTATAAAACAAACCTAGAACACATTAATATTTAATATGTTGTAGGCCTCCGATTTAAAGTTGCTTACATGTCAGATTAATTTAATAGTCATATAGTCCATTATCACATATTTGCCTCAAAGAGCTTCACAACATACAAAACCCAACACAACGTACCAACGTAGGCCAAACCTTTTAATAAGGGAAAAATAAAAGAGTTTGAAATTGCTTACTTAAATTTATGAAAAAATTAAGAGATGAACATATAGTTGACAATTAATCAACTAATTGCAGCTCCAGACAATATATTTGACAATCTAATTCAGGAAAGACACTAATCAAACAAATACATCATGGATTTTGACAGATAGTATGTATATGCATGTTCAAATACGTCACTTTTGTGAGTAAATTACAGGTTCACACTTTACCTGCAGGTGGTTCCAGGGTCTGATCAGCACACCTGTGACCAAGTCGGTGTGTCCTTGCAGGTCGTGGATACACTCCTCTGTGGAGGTGCTGAACACCTTCACACATTCTCCTGAGGCGCATAGCAGAAACCTGCAGCACAAAATACATAATTCAGTGGTGGAGGAAGTACTCAGATCCTTTACTGAGGTAAAAGTATCAATACAGCAATGCAAAAATACTCCATTACAAGTAATAGCCCTGTGGAAAAAACTATTGTAAGTGATGTAGTATGCAGTATTACAGTAAAAGTACTGCAGTGTTATGAATGATGTAGTATGCAGTATTACAGTAAAAGTACTGCAGTATTATGAGTGATGTAGTATGTAGTATTACAGTAAAAGTACTGCAGTATTATGAGTGATGTAGTTAAAGTATTACAGTAAAAGTACTGCAGTATTATGAGTGATGTAGTATGCAGTATTACAGTAAAAGTACTGCAGTATTATGAGTGATGTAGTTGAAGTATTACAGTAAAAGTACTGCAGTATTATGAGTGATGTAGTTAAAGTATTACAGTAAAAGTACTGCAGTATTATGAGTGATGTAGTTAAAGTATTACAGTAAAAGTACTGCAGTATTATGAGTGATGTAGTTAAAGTATTACAGTAAAAGTACTGCAGTATTATGAGTGATGTAGTTGAAGTATTACAGTAAAAGTACTGCAGTATTATGAGTGATGTAGTTAAAGTATTACAGTAAAAGTACTGCAGTATTATGAGTGATGTAGTTAAAGTATTACAGTAAAAGTACTGCAGTATTATGAGTGATGTAGTTAAAGTATTACAGTAAAAGTACTGCAGTATTATGAGTGATGTAGTTGAAGTATTACAGTAAAAGTACCGCAGTATTATGAGTGATGTAGTATGCAGTATTACAGTAAAAGTACTGCAGTATTATGAGTGATGTAGTTGAAGTATTACAGTAAAAGTACTGCAGTATTATGAGTGATGTAGTTAAAGTATTACAGTAAAAGTACTGCAGTATTATGAGTGATGTAGTATGCAGTATTACAGTAAAAGTACTGCAGTATTATGAGTGATGTAGTATGCAGTATTACAGTAAAGGTTCTGCAGTATTATGAGTGATGTAGTATGCAGTATTACAGTAAAAGTACTGCAGTATTATGAGTGATGTAGTATGCAGTATTACAGTAAAAGTACTGCAGTATTATGAGTGATGTAGTCAAAGTATAACAGTAAAAGTACTGCAGTATTATGAGTGATGTAGTCAAAGTATTACAGTAAAAGTACTGCAGTATTATGAGTGATGTAGTCAAAGTATTACAGTAAAAGTAGTGGTTTGGTCCCTCTGACTGATATATTATTATTATGACATCATTAGATTATTAATAGTGAAGCATCAGTGTTAGAGCAGCATGTTACTGTTGTAGCTTCTGGAGGTGGAGCTAGTTTACACTACTTTATATACAGTTAGTTAGTTTAGTCCAGTGGTTCCCAACCTAGGGTTGGGGCCCCTCCAAAGGGTCAGCAGATAAATGTGAGGGGCGATGAGATAATTAATGTTAGATGTCTCAGAGGTGAAATAAATTAGAGATATTTAATGTAAACATCAGAGAGTTCAGTAGCAGCTACATGCTAACAGCTAGCAGTTATCTCCCAGGCTAATTAAAATCCTCTAAAAACAACTTTAAACTTTATCTGGGTGTAAACACAAACTTACTTGGAGTCGCTGGTGATGACAGGCTCTCTAAAGTTTATTTTGCTGCCTCCTCTGTGAACCACGCGGATCTCCCCGTGTTCCACCATGTTTTCACCTCCGACCTGTGACGTCGCTGCCGCTTCTTCTTCGTGGTTGTTTTTTTTTCTGGTGATTGGTTTGGTGACGCAGTTCATACCGCCACCTGCTGGATTTCTGTTGTTGACCATTAAATTAATAGTTAAAGGTTACTGTAAATGAATACATATAAATAATACAAAATATTTCTGGTAAATATGTGTCTCTGAAGCAATTAATTAAACTGTTATTTCTTCTTTCATTGATCATAAATTATTATACATTATGGACTCTATTACGTACAAAGATATAAAACATTATATTCATGTTAAATATCATAATCTTATGCAAATCTATGATTTTTACTATAATTATTCATATTCGTATTCTTATTATTGTTGTTGTTGTTGTTATTATTATTATTATTATTATTATTATTATTATTATTATTATTATTATTATTATTGTTATTGTTATTGTTATTGTTATTGTTATTGTTATTATAATTCTTATTATTTTGTAGTAGTAGTAGTAGTAGTATGTTTAGATATTCATTTGGTCTGTGTCTCCAGCAGCATTTCATTGAGAACCAATACCTTGCGTCATTAGAAATTGATACAATTCAAAAGTTTAAACAAAACGTGTGTATAGTTTTTTTTTCTTTTTTTTGTTTTATTTTTCTCCTTCATTCATCTCTTCCTCTCTTGTCCTTCCATTGTTCTTTTCTTCACTCTTTTAATGCTTGAATTGTCTTACTTGGAAATTATTCCAGTCTTATTCTTTCTTTTCTCTAACTAACTATATTTAATGACCCTAAGATATATTCATTAAGTCTCTTTTTTTGTGCGTGAGTCTATGCTGTGGAGCCATTAGGAGGAGCAGCCTGTGTACAATTCAGAGCAACTCATGCTTTTTTGCACTACATGTGAGTACACACAAAGACAAACCTTTACTATATACCTGGATTTACAGAAAAAACACGCTCTCTCTAATGTTTGTTCTTTGGCACAAACACCTCAATATTAACCAAAATGTACTTTTTGTGGGTCAAGGACAAAATGTTGATGCTTTTAGGTCTGAGGCTACAATTTCTTTAAAGTCCCACTTCACTAAAAAGTGTGTTTTTGTTTCTTCAGTTAGACTTTTTGTACTCTTCACTTTTCACAGAATGGGCATTAGGACCATTAAAAAAACCCCACCATGCTACTTAATAACAGCCATATCTATTAAATGTAATGTTCAAAGGCGACCAAATTCGGCAAAGTTGTCTGAAGTAGTCTGTAACCTGTAGGTGGCACTACATGATTTCAAAAGTTTGCCATTGGAGCAGCAGCTGTTGTTTCCTTGTTACATGTCTGCCAGGAAAATGAAGTGAGATTTTTTTTAAACCATCTTTATAATGATTTGGTAACTCTTCATCTGATCACAGAATCAAACAAACGTAAACTATTTTACTAGTATACATTCTTTCATTGTTTCTGACTTATTGACTAAACTTGATGTTTTGTTTTCTTGAAGTGATTAAATGTTAAAATCTTTGGACTTGAATTTTGAAGCTTTGAAATCAGTCTTTCAATAATCTCTCGTTTCAGTTGCAGGTCAAAAGCTGAGCTTCAAAATCAGATGCTCCAGGTTTTATGGTGGTTTTCAACATCTTCAAACATCCTCATTTTATCCAGATAATGTCACTTTGCTGGCTCTATAGTAGCGTGTACCTCTTTGTAACTGATGTTATTGTTTTCTTTAATGCCTAAATACCAGTGGACTATAGTGGCTGATATGAAACACATCAGTGATTTACACAAATAACCAAAACAGAGTCATTACATTCCTGCCACCCCCGGATGATGAGATCTGGTAATTAAACTGATTATTAACTGTCTCTGTTTCAGTGGCATCAAAGACAGTTATGGAAACTAAACAGAGCTGTTGTATGAAAGCATCTGTTGTTGTTGGTTTTTTTTAGTACATTAGTACAACTTTTGGGTGTTTTTCAGTAATACTTTTTTTGTTTGTTCTTTTCCATTGGATAGTCAGAGATGTGATTCTATGTGATGTTACATGTGTCTGTAGTTACTGTAAACTTTTCTTCACAGGAAAGGATAATTAAAGTATCTATCTATCTATCTATCTATCTATCTATCTATCTATCTATCTATCTATCTATCTATCTATCTATCTATCTATCTATCTATCTATCTGTCTGTCTGTCTGTCTGTCTGTCTGTCTGTCCGTCCGTCCGTCCGTCCGTCCGTCCGTCCGTCCATCCATCCATCCATCCATCCATCCATCCATCTATCTATCTATCTATCTATCTATCTATCTATCTATCTATCTATCTATCTATCTATCTATCTATCTATCTATCTATCTATCTATCCTCATAGAAGTACCTTACAGTTGAAAACTAAGTCAACTCAGCTAAAAAGAAGAAAATAATGTATGAGTTCAATTAAGACCTGTTTCATTTTGTTGCTGTTTTATTGACTTGGCTTCATTTCCAGTCCAGAGGATTCAGATCTATCAAGTCTATTCTTTCTCTACTAAAGCAGCTTCACGTCTGATCGTTCATGAACCAAACCAATCATTCACATTCAGAGTCAGCTCTCATATATCTGATCGCCTGAAAGATCTTTCATTTAAAAAAAATGCATATTCTGAAAAGTACATTTGATACAACAGAACATTTATTTGACATTTCACTAAATACGATCTGCACTCTACAAACCCCAAAGCCTCAAAGACTCTCAGTATACTGTGCAAACATTTAAGGCACTTAGGTGATTAGATTATTAGATCCGATAATGCTTCACCATCAGAGAGGAGTCTGATCGGCGCGCAGGTGGTCGAGTGGTTGGAGCGACCACGCGACCGACCCCCGTTCGAATCCCGATCGGAGGTCCTTTGCTGCATATCACACCCCCATCTCTCTCCGATGTTTCCTGTCAGTCTACTGATAAATAAAGGCGTCTACGCCAACAAAATCTTAGAAAAAAAGAGAGGAGTCTGATAAATCTCAAGTTTATTCTTCAGGATGACAACGAGCCCAAACATCCAGCCAGAGTTCTGAAGGGCATGAATAAAATTGCAACGTCCTTTAGTGCATTGTTCGGTATGGTGGTGACTTTTGGATAGAAACTGTTCATAAGTCTGTTGGTGCGTGCTCTGATTTGTCTGTAGTCTTCCTGAGGACAGCAGGTCAAACAGGTAATGGACACGTTGTGATGGAAGTAGGAAAAAAAATGTTGGAAATCGAGCCTTCAGAGCAGTCTGAAGTCGGTGCTTTTACTTACTTTAATCTCATTATTTGACACTTTTGGCTTTAATAAGAACATATGAGTCTGAAACATTATAACTTAAAATAAGGAAAAACCATAATTCGTCTCCTTTAGTATTAATGTTTGCTAAATTGAATGCTTTATTCTCAATTCACCAATAGGCTCTTTAAATAGCTTTTTTTAAACGTCAAGAAACAATTTTACAGAAAGAGAGAGTCATGTTTTCTGTTATGCATGTTTTGTCCTCTTCCTATATGACACACAAATTAAAGTCAGCGTACCTGTGTTTGTTGTGTGTGTGTGTGTGTGTGTGTGTGTGTGTGTGTGTGTGTGTGTGTGTGTGTGTGTGTGTGTGTGTGTGTGTGTGTGTGTGTGTGTGTGTGTGGTGACAGTGATTGAATGGACACATTTCCAGGTAACCCGAGTACAGCCCCTGAGCACTGAGAGTAAATGAGATCACTTCCTGAACTGACAGGCACATAAAAAACGAAAGTCAAAGAGGGAAACAAGTGCACATGGTAAATGAGACTGACGAGAAAGCAGCGCAGAGACAGCAAACAGGTAAATTAATAAGTAAACAAATCTAATTAATTATTGTAAAGGGGACAAATATATATACATTAAAAAATGTACAGCTAAAATAAGACAGGTTTTTTGTCACTTCAAGAATAACAAAGTGTGATAACAGGCTGCTTTATGTATGTGTGTTTGAGGGTGGCAGTGGTAGTGGTGCTGGTGGGGGGTATTCAGGTATTTCTCATATTGTTAGGATGTAAATCTGTTTACAGGCACGTTATGGGGACTTGTATTACGTATAGAGACCAAAAGCAAGCCTCTTTAATTATTAATTTTAGAGAAAAAATTCCTTTAAAGTTAAGGAAAGATTAGGGTTATTTTAAGATCAGGATTAGGCAAGTAGATTAGGATACGTCTCAAAGTCTCAAAGTCTCAAAGAAATTAATGTAAGTCAATTTAAAGTTCTGTGAAGTGATGGAAACGTGTGTGTGTGTGTGTGTGCGTGCGTGCGTGCAGGATGAGTCAGTGGAAGCAGATTCAGCAGCTGGAGATCAGACTCCTGGAACATGTGGATTATCTGTATGATGACAATTTCCCCATGGACATCCGGCAGGGTCTGGCCAGCTGGATCGAGTCTCAGGATTGGTGAGTCCTGCAGTGTTTGTGTGTTTCTTTGATAGAAATGAGTTTAAATGAAAAGAAAAAAAGATTTGTGAAGTAACTGGGTCAATCTTCCTGAAAAAAGTGTGCCATAAATTAAGAAGGTTACTGTTCTTCAACCCTTTTGATTACAGTCATAACCCTCGTCTCATTTAAGTTAAGTTAAGAGTTAAATATTTACATTTTACAATCAAAAAGTCAGAAATTAAAAAAAATGTTTTTTAAAGTTATCGTGAAAATAATCCTACCAAGACTAATCCATTGAGCATGGAGCCATGTCTTAAGTCTGTATTTGTAAACGTTTTTACTAAAAGACAAGAAGATGGGGAGTTTGTATAGGAAAACCAAAAGAAGCCAACGACTATCTCCAAAACATCAACTTCACATTTTGCATACCGATGATAAGGTGCATCAGATCATTTGTTCAGAAGGAAGAAAACATCTGTAAGAAGTCACAAAAACTGAGAGTTAACAGACTTTACTATTGACTTTTAGATTTGATCGGAAGTTTGATCGGAAACCGTGTTTTTTAATAATTTGGCCACTACAATAAAGGCTTTTTAATACTTCCTTCTGCGCCATTACAGTTTCACAAATGTCTTGTATCTGGAGTGCCTGGAATGCTTTTTTGTTTGAAACATCTAATTTTCTCCATTTCTAAGAGCACCCAACATATTTTTGATCTAAGTTTGATTATATAGACAGTCATTTCTTTTCCATTACACATTGTTATTTGATACATTATCATAAAAATATTGATCAAAGCCACTTTAAAGCTGCACTAAGTGAGTTTTTGGCCACTAGGTGGCAGTACAACAAGCTGTAAACACAACACCGACATATTATCAGTTTGTGAAGCTGATATAACGAAGGTGTTTTGTTTCAGGGACACGGCGGCTAACGATGAGTCGATGGCGTCAGTGATGTTCACCAATCTGTTGACCCAGCTGGAGATGGTTCGTTCGCAGGAGCTGAACTTCCTACAAAGACACAACATGAAAATAATACAGCAACAGCTACAGGTGCGGCACTCTGCTCTGTCTTTTCAAGTTCTAGTTATGGCAACTTCAATCGCAGAGATCAACCCAACTCGATCCATTTTCAAATACAAATGTGTTACTTTACTATAGTAATTTTTGCTTTACTTCAAAGTTTTACTGCATTGTGTATTTTACACTGTTCAGTTACACCAAAAGTCAATCCCAAAAAATTAAAAGCATATCTTTCTTTCAGTTAATTGATTGGTCAATTCATGCTGATACAACACGTCATAAATAGAGCCTGTCCTCCTAAGAAAATGCTACAGGTCGTTAATTCAGTCACCAAAAACTACCTATTGTTACCTTTGAATGACAGGCGCCATCTAGTGGCTGTGCCAATTATGACACGGAGAAGTGACAGTTCGAATGATGTCTAAAGTGGTAAATGTCCATATTAGGAAGAGGCAGGTTGGGCAGGTAGCAAAAAAATTGACTACGCTGCAGAAGGCCAATGTTCGCTTCCTGCCTTCAACCTCAACATTTAAAAAAAAAAAACCATAACTACGATTGTTGTGGTGTTTACTGTTGCCATGATAACAAAGGTTGCCCAACTTTAAGGAAGTAGTACTTTTAACCCACACCATAATCTTATCTTAAATCAAATTAAGTGGTTTTTGTGCTTAAACCTAACCAGACTTCAACAAGAGTGCTGTGACAGTCTTATACATTTTTAGTTTGTAACTGTGATTAGTAGCATTTTTTTGGAAAGGTGGCATATTACAGTGAGCCCCAATGAGTCGTTCAGTGCACCGCAGGTACAATCAACCTATGTGATTATTTATTTTTGAGGACTTGTTGCATAAGTGACATAAACAACTTTCACTACGCATGCACTAAATGAGAAAGCGGAGTGTCTTCGCAGTCGTCTGCATCAAACAGAGTAAACAAAGGAAGTGACAAAGCAGCTCTCGAGGTACAGCATCTAAAACTGTATAAGAAGGTAACAACACTTCCAAAGACAGAAGAAGGTTTTAAAGACTACAATAAAAATACACTACAACAACAGACCCTTTCTATATCTCTGCCTGTCTATTTGCATTTGTGTATATATCATCATAAGCAAGATACAACTGTTTTATTTTGATTTGACATCTTCACCAATTGGAAACAATCTGATATTACTTTTACATGAATTGCCCAAAACGTTAAAGGTGTTTAAAGGTGTTGTAGATATCATTCTTTCGAGTACAAAAGACAGTTATCTGCTTCTACAGTTGAATTGAAAACATTTGTAATAAGAGGAAGTGTGATCTATGGTGTGTGTATGTGTGTACTGGAGGTGAAAGGGAAGTGAAGTATAGTAGCTGTACAGAACTGTAGCTGCACTTCATATTTGCTACCCGCTTGACTAAAGTCTATATTTGTGGTGTTTTTAGCCAGTGTTCAATATTTTACTGCTTGATTACCTGAGAAACCACAACTTCCGCTATTATTGTCCGGTGTCTCAAATGTCAAATGAAGACGGTAAAGGTCATACAAGGAGAAGTAGACGTAGTTTAAACAAAATGAATGATGCATTTGTTGGTTAAAATGTTTCCACTGTCATATTATGATGATCTGGAGGTTAGGGTTAGAGTAAATGAGCGCCGCATAGGTTTGTCCAGGAGCGGTACAGGATGTTTGATTGAGGTCAGAGCTTGACAATGTTATTAACCTAATTCTGGAAAAGACTCATACCTTTGCAGAACAAACCTGGGAGGTTCATACTGCTGTTTCCTGTGCATGTGTTTGAATGTATGTGTGTCAAAACCAACACTACTTAGAGGAAGCAGCAACTCCTTTGTGGTATTTAAGGGTGATGGTGGGTTGTTTTTCTTACTGTACTGTATGTGTGAGTGAAGTTTGTATTGTCGATAAGAGAGATTCAAAGCATAGCCATGATCATGAAAGCTCTTCCACTTGTCTTATCACACTGTTGAACTTTTCTTGGGAAAACCCCTCTGGTGCACATAAAAAGATGTATTTAAAATATTCCCTTGGATCTTTAAAAAGGTCTTTATCAGAAATTCAAAAAAAATGTCACCACAGTGTTGGTTTGACCTACTGAAGTTATCTCTGATATGTTTAGATAAGCATCAAGACAATTCCAGAGTAACTTTTTGATGAGTGATTCATGTCAAATGGAAAGAGTCAGTCAGTCAGTTTGTGATTTAAGGCTTTCAAACACAGTAATATAAACTATGCCAAGCTAAGCTAAGCTAAATTAGAATTGAAAATTAAATTAAACTTAACTAAACTACAACTTAAACTAAACTAAACTAAATTAAACTAAAACGTAACTAAACTAAACTACAACTTAAACTAAACTAAACTAAATTAAACTAAAACGTAACTAAATTAAACTACAACTTAAACTAAAATAAATTAAACTAAAGTACAACTTAAATTAAACTAAACTAAAGCTTAAACTAAACTACAACTCAAAGTAAACTTAAATTAAACTAAACTAAAGCTTAAACTATACTACAACTTCAACTAAACTACAACTTTAAACTAAATAAAATTATATAAAAACTAAACCAAACTTAAATTAGACTAAACTGCAACTTAAACTAAACAAAATTAAACTTAACTTAACTAAATGTAACTTAACTTAAACTAAACTTAACTAAACTAAACTAAACTTAACTTAAACTAAACTAAACTAAACTAAACTAAATGTAACTTAACTTAAACTCAAACTAAAACTAAAACCAAACACTCAGTGGTGACTGCTGTCTTTTTGCCGGTGCCTTGTGGTTGTTTTTGTAATGAAAGTGAACATGTAGGTGTGTTTTTTGCATCCTCAGTCATCACTCTGGCGCTGATGCTGATGCATGAAAACTTACTCACACCTGGAGGCGGAAGAAAAGTTTCCTCTTCCCACAGCAAAATTTTCTGCACTTTTCTCAGTGGTATTCTGAACTGGCTGATGAAAGAAATTACCAGACAGTCTCAACATCACTGTCTGGTGATGTCTGTGGTGGCGTGAGGGAAGGTGTTTTTGTTGGCATGAGAGACTATAAACATATATATATATAGTTTAGTTATCAAAAAGGTTTCTAAATATGCCAGAACATTTTAAATTCATATAAAAAAATAAAACAATGTAAGCGATCCGTATCAAGACTGTTTGTCACATAAGCATTAATTTTTTTTTTTTTTAATTATTTCTATAACATTAGCAGATTTTAAAACTCTCAAATACTGTTTGAAATACTCCATACATACTTGATATGAATAAAACCAAATTCTACCAATACCAAATTGGAGATGCTCCAAAGCCAATGATGGAGGAAGTAAAGCAGCAATACTGCAACACTTACATCCAATTAATTAATTATAAGTAGAAATACTGTGTAAAAATGATACGTTAAATTAACTTTAAGTGTCAAAAGTAAAAGTCCTCATATACTCAGATATATCTGAAATATAAAATGTGAGTGTTATTAAATCATATATTCAATTACTGAATTATTATTACTGATGTATTAACGTTGTAAGTAGCATTTTACTGTTGTAGCTGGTTGAGGTGGAGCTAATTTTAAGTATACATTAGTGAGTAGTTCAAATTTATAACAGCATGTTTTGTATATAACAAATACTATAATAAATTATACTGTAATTAATTAATTCCTTTAATGAGCTGTGTCACTTTTAAGAGCAGTCTTCCCTAAATTCAAGTAGCCGCAAAAGCACTAAATAATTATTTTGTTTAAGCAAATAAACTGCAACAAGACATAAGAACTTAACGATGAAAACAGGTTTACATTTTATTTCTTACATCATTTTTTACTAGTTTAGACAATTCAAATATGGTCCCTTGAAATATTTAAAGCTGCTGTTTTAACGACATTTTGAACTTATCTTCAGTATTCTTCTTGAACAATATGAACAAATGCCAATGAATTCCACCTGACCGTGATTCTGTACATGACTATTTTCTGTTTTGTTTTTGTTTTGCTTTCGTTAAAGCGTGAACTTTCTTCCTGTTTCTTTTCTTTAAATATGCGTTACCATTAGAGGCTGTTACGCCCCGTGGGAAAAAACTGGTTTTGCTCCAGATGCACACCTTTAATTACAGGTCTCCTATTTGACTGGTGTATTGCTCAATCAAATTGAACTCACTCTTTTTCTGATTCAAATACATTAAAGAGAAGTCCAATGACAGCAAATCTTTGTTAAAACTACTTCCTCCTCAGTGGGTTGCTTGTTGTCACATAAACACTGTTTCCTTATCTCTGAATTTCTTTGTTTTTCATGTGTGTGTGTTTGTGTGTCACGTGTGTCTGTGTGTGTGTCGACCTCCAGGTGAAATACACAACCAGCCCCACCGTCATGGCCAGAGTGATCTCCACCTGCCTCAGGGAAGAGCGGCGTATCCTCTCCAGCGCCTGCTTGCAGGAGCAGGTTTGTCATATCTCAGTGGGAAAGTCCCTGTGATTCCTCATTAACAGCTGCTGCTGGTAAATTAGAGATTTGCTTCCTGGAAGACTGTGCTGTTTAACATACGCCCCCTCCCTATTCCCAACTGCTTCAACTTTATTCCCAACAAACACTTTGGCTTGGTAAAATCATTGAAGTACTGCAATAACCAAGAACAAGGTAACAGTATGTATAAAGATACATGCTGTAAAACAGTATGGACAATAAATGATGATAAAGAATAGTTTTAGGAAGCAAAAGTAAACTATTTTTATTGGGAAACATTTAGAAATTATACTGTAAAATCCTTCAGTACAGATAGTTTGTTGTGGCTTTAATCAGTATTAACACTATATTAACAATGGATCTTGTTGACTGTAAAAGTTGTCGCTTACTGTGATGGACCCACCCATTACAATCGCCAACTCCTCAGTTCCTCTCACCTCTCACAGAGCTGTATCGTGTCGTTCAGCTCACAGTTTTGTTTTTTTCTGGATCACAGTTTTCATTGCTCTAATTTGTAGTCGCAGCAGGCGTCAGTTTTCATGCTCTAAAAGCTCTAAAAGCCTGCAGCATGTTTGGTTTTAGCAGCCTTTAAATCACATCAGTGTCTATTCCAGTGTTAAAAATAAGCATTTGACAAGCTTTAAGTACTTTGAAACACAGGAACATCATCTCTGAATACCTTTCTACCCTTTAATTTATGGGTTGTCAAGTTGTGGTAAGTGTTCATTCTGTATTGCATTTACGTCTTTAGCTCATCAGGAAGTCCTCCAATTGACTCTTTGACCTCGTACCTTCTAGAAACAAAAGCATTTACATTTACAACTGACGACTTTATGGATTAGTATAACAGCCCTTCTTTTATTACTTTAGATTAGATTTATTCACATTTAGTCATTTCTTGTTAGTCATTTCAAGTGCAAATGACTAACAAGTTTTTGCAGATGGCTTTTTAGAAATTAAAGACCTTTATTAATGTCATGAAATAATTAATATACCATAAAAAACGGTGTACAAGACACAGTCTATTTTGTAGGGTCTCATGTTGGGAAAAACACGTTTCCATTAAAGGCTGGTTTATTTGAAAGTACCAGTAGCTATTCATTTATAAACATATATGTTTATACTCCAAAACTTTCAATTAAAACACAGATATTACACCTGTTTTAATTAAACCTTTTAAAAGAACACAGGAACTTTAAATATTTGATACAGTCCCAAAAACTCTTCATCAGAGCTGTGGCTGTGCACAACTAGACTACTGCACCTGTGTAGAGCTTTTGCACATCACACTTCAAAATCAGTTTGGTCTGTAAATACTGAAACATCACAGCAACCAGTGTCCCAAAATACTTCTGATCAACACACAATCATTTTTCTGTCCATCATACAGCAGTAACACGTCTATTTTTATTAGCTACCGACACAGCTGTGGTGTGGAGTGTGCAGCGCGTGCTTGACACCGCTGTTTATAGGACGTTATATAAGTGTGGACGCTCACATCATTATCTTTACAGCTTAAGTTATTGTTCTTAGTGTGGATGCATTTTACACACTTATGATCATATCCAGATCCAACCTCTCTCTGTATTTTACTGGTGAATAGGAACAAATATTGCGTTAAAGGTGCGTCTTATACATCTTTTTTTACGGTTAATCTGTTTTTAGCAACTCTATAGAGTTAGCAATGCCATTCAATGGGTCCACCACATGCGATTATAATATCTTGAGTATTGCACATATTTCTATGAACTTTGGTACAGACAATTGTTGTTTCCAGAGGATGAAGCCTACAGACTTTGGTGATCCCCTGACATTTCCCCTAGCACCACCAGCAGGTCACATTTCAGTTTATCTAATACATTTGTGACCAAACAACTAATGACATTCCCATTAGCTTCAGCTCAAACAAAAATCAGCGAGTTTGCTTTGTCATTACTCATGTTTTTTTAGAAAAGAATATTTATTTAAATGCACATTTTCAACAGGGTCCTCTGGAGAAATCGTTGCAGAATTCAGTGGCCTTCGAGAGGCAGAAGAACATGGACAACAGAGTTGGGATCATCAGGAACAGCGTGCAGGTAACTACACATAAGAAACATCAAAACAAGGACATCACTTTGACACCAGCTACCTCATCATATCCTGTATGAAGATAAAAAATAAAAATAAATTGTGTCTAGTTGATGGACCAAGCTGTAAAATTCATCGAGGACATGCAAGACGACTTTGATTTCCGTTACAAGACCCTACAGTCTCGAGGTGAGCCATTTCATAAGCTCAAACACTGTAATTTCCTCCTACTGTTCAAATATCTGCAGAGCCAGAACTACACTTTGATGTGTTTGTGTTTGTGTGTAACAGACCCAGTAGAGAGGAACTCTGACCAGATGAAACAGGAAGTAACAAGACTACAGGATATACTCAACAGACTCGACTTTAAAAGGAAGGTATGCCTTTGTATCAATGTGCTATGTGAGAAACAAAAATACAACAAAAAAAGTTTTCAGATGTAAAAGTGACAAAGACTCAAACACGTCATGGGTAGGCAGATTAAGACTTGTTGCATCGCATGATTTGCACCTCATGACCATCACAGCCGTTATTCGTACCTTTGTTAGGAGATCCTGTCAAAGATGGACATTGTGATCAAGGAGATTGACGACCTGGTGACTTCTCAGCTCAGCCCCGAGCTGCAGGACTGGAAACGCAGGCAGCAGATCGCTGCCATCGGTGGTCCGCTGCTCACCGGCCTGGAGCAGCTGCAGAGTTGGTAATAAACTTCAGTGAACGTTTACCGAAATCATTACTTCCAGTCATGGTAGATAAAACTACAACAGGCAATGTCTGGCATGAGATTCAATTGCAAAACATTCCTTCCCTCCCCTTCTTCTCCATTGCGATCGGCCCAACCCTTCAGCTTGGAGACTCGGTATGAGCTCTAGAGATGTAGGCTAGGAGTGTACTGATTTAGCCCCCTGCCATGACTTTTGCCTTTATTGATGGATTAAAAGGTAAAGGTCTCTTAAAAACTTAAGAAAGGAATATGTCTGTAGCCATCTCTCTGTATCTCTGTTCAATGAGCCTGGGTCACAGAGGCCTGTAACAGAACAGAAACAACACTGCTTTGAAACAAATTTCAACTAAAAGAAAATATGTGGGGGGGGGGAAACTTGCATATAGTAGCTTTAACGACAAAGACTGCAGTACACTAACAAGTATTAAACCACAAACCTGAAGATTTCACATTAACAATGATCCCTGCAGGGAAACTGGGACATTATCAGAGCTGAGAAAGGACAGATGACACCAAGAGACAAAAAACAATAACAGAAATTAAGTTTACATTTCCATATGGGCATAAATTAATCCAGATAATGAGCGATTGTCATACAAATACAGTTACACACTTACATACACATATGTAGGTGTCATACACAGAAAACATGTACAGCATGTGCACAATATGTAGATATGCATTGTTGTCCATTACCATTGTTAGGAGGTCTTGCCAAAGATGGTACCAATCGTAAACAACTTTTCCATCATACAACCAACAACATTGCTTCATTATACCACCTTATGTCATTCAAACACACTGCCAATATTTGTGTGGTACATTTCCTGTTCAAGCCCTGACATCATCACTGTTATTTTTAGTAGATGTGATAAAGTTTCTCCAAAACCACAGAAGACATTTACATGCAGAATCAGTGGAGTTTCTTGTCATTTTTACTAATAATATCAGTGACATATTTCCATAACTTGTGGGTTGATGTTCAGTTGCCGCATTTACTGAACCGTTATTCCACTGCCTATCATAACCAAGGCTCAGTCTGAATAATAAACATTTCATATAAATAGCTCAATCAGAATAAACAGTCTCATTTGGAGAAACGTGTTATTTTGTCTGAAAGAGCAGGGATTAATAATCTGTGATGGAAACATATTGTCCCATTGCTTTCTAGAGTATTTCTACTTGCGTCAAAGACAAGATGAATCACTCTCTTCCTTTCATTGACAACTTTTCTTTTTTTAACTTTCTTTTCAGTAAATGCAGCAATTGTATGTTCTTATAAAATGGTTGTTTTTTTCCAAATAAAAGCACAGCAGTGAATCCAGCTGTTATTGTGCTTTAAATTGGCTTTGCTATACCATTAACAAGAAATATACAATGACAGTATTGAGTTTAGGTATAAACTATAGTTAGTATTACCATTAATAGACATCTTAACTGAATGTTTGAGCAAAAGTTGTGTTTCGAAAAGTTTTTAAAAGCATGTTGGTAAAATATATAATTTGTGTAACACCTCTGAAACTAAACTACATCAACTAATTTTATGTATTATTGGCCAAAACACCAAACTAGACACAGTCAGTTAAGTTTAATACTGGTAATTTTTCTTTTCTTTAATATTATTTTGTATTGGTTGTTTTGCTTTTTTATTTACTTATGTACTTTTTTAGTTTTTTTTTGTTTCTTTGTCCTTTGTTTCATTTTAAACTACCATGTGGTGGTTCTTGTATGTGTCCTTTTATAGTAAATGTTTGTCCATCGAAAGTTAAAGACCAATATAACATAGAATAATAAGGGGAAAAAGGAAAGTAATGAATAAATAAAGTAGTAGTTTCAGTTCAGAGTCAATCCAATGAAAAACCAACAGAATATTTGTACATTATGTAAAGTCTGCCAGTCCGCTCATCATCTTCTCATCTGCCCCCCCCAGGTTCACTCTGACGGCCCAGAGTCTCTTCCAGATCAAGCGTCAACTGGACAAACTGGGAGAGCTGGTTTTAAAGGTCACCTATGAGAGTGACCCGATCCCCCTCCAAAAACCTCAGATGGAGGAGCGAGTCAAATTCCTCATCTACCACCTCATCAAGAGGTACTCCTGAATGCCACACAGTACTAAAAAATGCAGCACAGTGTAACATAATACAGGTGTACTTCCTGTAAAAGAAACTTAATTATTATCTTAAGTTGCTCGCCAAATTAGTCACGTGCTGTTTAAATTTTAAGTTGGTTTGATCATGAGTGCTCTGATGTACAACACTTATATTTTGGATTTTTTTAAAGGGTGTTTCCAGTTGAACATGTTTCCATTTCCAAGAAATAGACAAAGATCATGAAAAGAAATTGAGCTGACAACACCTGACGGAAGTCAACATGCCTGTACAAGTAAACAGTAAAGGTGTGATGGCTTTCTGGGAAATTCAAAAAAAGAGTATGAGTTTAAGTCATTTATGATGAATACTGTAAGTTTATAATCAGTTCAACCTTTATTTCATTTCAACCTTTCAACTCAGCCGAGCAAAAAGCACAAACAACACATCCCAGACACAAGAAATACACTTAACATACATAACATACTACATAATAAAACCAAATTAATGAAACACTAACATATTAAAATCTTGAGTAATAAAAATGTACAGCAAAAGTGAGTCAGCTAAAAACAAGAGTAGTTGGACATAAAATAAGATGAAATGAAAAATGAAGTTCTAGAAGAGAAACCGGATTTGCACCAGAAGGAAGTTCAGTAAAAATAGACGGCACCTGCAACGTAATCACTTGGGCGTGTATGATAAGAGACCGCATTAAGAGACAACAACAAAGTGATATATAAGGAAGTAAAAATCCAATAAGGGCGTCATAAATAAATAAAACCAAGCATTAATCAGAGAGAGAGAGAGAGGGCCAACCAACCTTTTCATTCAGAATGAAGCTGAAGCGTGCATGTATAAAATATCATCATGCGCTGTCCACGCTGAACAACACAAAGGAGGAGGGCAACCTTTGTCCCGACAGCAGTCCAGCTCCTGAACACTGACCCCTCCCTGTCCCAACATCATTGCCCCTTGACTGACTGAATGCATATAGCACACAGCACTTTAGCATGAAGCACAGAGCACTTTGACTGTGATGGCTGCTGCAAATACTGACTATAGCACTTTATATGATTTTATGTTGTTTGATGTTCTGTTTGTCCTTTTTTAATGGTGCTGCTCCTCATGCCTTTTAAATTACCCCTCGGGGACAAATAAAGTGTTTTGAATTGAATTGAATTGAATTGAATAATACTGATAAAGAAAAGTTACCTCAATAAGCATCCTTCTACAGAGCAGAGGAAAATATGTTTTATTCCTATAAAATAAACTTTTTTTTCCTTATTTTGCTAACTAGATTAGTCTTTTTATGTTTAAAAGTTATCGTCTCATCAGTCCCGATACTAAGATACTTTTATTAAATGACTATTGCGATATTTGTACCATTTTTAGTGGAGATGGTCATTATAATCAATATTTTTATGCTCTGATGAAAAGCATGACTTTAACTTTGTCTGAATTAAGAACTAATTGATGATTATTGTGTGCAATTTGTGGATCAGTAAAGCAAAATGTACAGTATCGGCATTACAGTATAACATAGCATCATCAGCATATAGATGAATATCAGAGCAGTCGCAGGATTGATCCTTGAGGTAAACTTTGTGTAATATGCACAAGCTCAAATGTTAAACTTCTGACAGCAACACACTGTTGTCTGTTGTTATTTCCTCACATTGTTACTATATGCAATTAATAACCCACATCAATTAATCATTAATTAAACATTATTATGTGTTAATAACAGTATCATAAACACATTTATTGTTAGGTTTCTAATAACTGTATAAACAGTCATAACCTGTTAATAGTTGCTTAATAAAAGCATTATGAGTTTCTTATAATTCTTTATAGTAGCATTACAATACCTTCATTGAATTTTTTATTATGCACTTATTAACAGTCAACAAAGGCTTTATTAACTATTAAATAATGCTTTTGCTGATTACAACAACCTCAATATAAAGCATTACCAAGTTCCTTTTCACGCCTGTAAACACTTGCAAACTGTACACGGAGTACTGCTGACACATATAATCAAGTGGCAGGATTTCCTCCTGTTGGTGCAGCATGAACCCGGCTCAGTATATAGGGCAGGCATAAGTTTAAAGTGAAATTGAAAAGTGGTAAAAAAGTGTGTAAATCATTCGACTTGTGGTCTCTTTCTCAGTTCATTTGTGGTGGAGAAACAGCCGTGCATGCCCACACATCCACAGAAACCCCTCATCATAAAGACCGGAGTACAATTCACCACCAAAGTCAGGTATCATTCCTGTTTATAACCTGATTTTGATTCATTCATATCTGTCATTAAAAAAAAAAAAAAAAATCTGGTGGTTTTAGTTTATTGTTGGTTGGTGAAAAAGTCATCATGATGCTTGCTTTCTCTTCCTGTGTTTGGTCCCAGGCTGCTGGTTAAACTTCCAGAAGTGGATTATCAGCTGAAAGTGAAAACAACATTTGACAAGTGAGTTAGAAATGTTGTGAATGGGTTGCACTTCCAGGCCAGAAAAAATCACAATAATATCAACAAAATTTACAGTTGATTTTATCTATCTGTAATGTAGGAGTTGTATCGTGAAGCTGCATATTAATCGTTATACGTGAATGTGTTTGTGTGTCTTTGTGTCTTTAGGGACCTCCCCCCTGGCAGAGTGTGAGTACAACAAAACCTCAATACAGGACGTGCTGCTGCTGTTTAAATTTAGATAAAAGAAATGTAGCGCAATGTCAGTAGGGTCGGAAAAAGAAGTGACAAACATCACATCACTTTGCTGCTTCAACAAATTAACTGTTTCATTACCACAAAGGCCACATATTGTTGCACGATTCCTGTCAAAAATATTTAAAGTCCTCGTTCAACTCAAAAACATGTTTTTCTTCTTCCCGTTACTTCAGTTGAGTGTTTTAAGCTTCACTGAGCAGAGTTCATTCACACATGTATCTGCTAGAGTGGAAAGTTTCTCTGAGCTTACTCATGACAACTAGTTTCGTGGTCAGCCAATCGTGGTCCAGTATGCAACTTATACCTTATTGTTGATTTCAATATGGGAAAATTGGCAAATGTTATTTTAATTGAATTTCTTGCATTTTAGATTATTTTTCTATCTTATAAACATGTGTGAAACTTGTGTCCAAATGAACTTTTATCAAACCTCAGTTGTAGGATTCCTCATAAATGACGACGTACATTTTCAATTTCATTAAGAAATACTTCAAGACAACAAATGTAGAAGTTCTGACCCACAAAAATGTCTTCCACACATGTTTTAAGACACATGCAAAGACCAGTAATTTGTGTCTGATTGAATTACTTGGTTAGAAGTTCTGAAAATATCTCCTCCAGCTTCCTCATTAAAAACCCCAAAATCTATGAATGTACAAATATTGTTCATATCACAAGTTTAATTGATGGACAAAAGTCAATTCTCACTGTTTGTGCACTGGAGGCTTCAAGTTTCCATATCACACATGTTTAAGTTGCATACTGGACCAGGACTGGCTCAGAACTAGTTGGGATGTCACAAATCCTGTTCATAAGCAAACACATAAACACAGTTTTAAGGTGAGCTCACAGAAATATTTCTCCATCAGCAGCTTTCTATTGTTAAACATTGAAATTAAGTAGGCAAAACATTTTTTTAGTGGAAGGGGACTTTAAAGACAGGTTTCTGAGATTGGAGTTTGAAACCACACACAAAAGCCCAAATCTTAAACTTATCATATTCTATACTTATCATATGTGTAGGTATTTCGTCTGAATAAGATAAGACCTCTTATCTTATCTTATCTTATCTTAGAAATAAGACCTACATTTCATATTTCAGCTGCTATGGTTTCATCATCTAAAGACAGACAGCGACCACTTCCTCTAATAAATTCATACTATCTAATGTATGTACAAATCTGTGAGTATTTCTCTGTTTTACCTTATTCTTCTCCTCAGAAGTCGTCAGTTTTTCATCCTGACCAACAACACTAAAGTTATGGACATTGAGGATTACTCCAACGGATGCCTCTCAGTGGAATTTAGACATTTGGTAAGACAGCGTCTGATTTTATTCACCTTTATTTACTGATACTAAATATTAACTTTAGCCAGTTATAGTCTTGATTTGATTTAAGATGTTAAGGTGACTGACACTGAGTTTCCTTTCTTACAGCAGCTGAAAGAGAAGAAATACATCAATGGCACAAAGGGAAATGAGGTAAGAAAGTCCTAACAGCTATGCTCAATACATTCGCTACTGTAAAGCTTAAAGGAGGAGTTCACCATTTTTTAAGTCTGTCCTAAAACAACAGTCAGGGACATGTACATTCATGTTGTTTTATGCTGTAATCATTCCTCCTGTTCATACTGACCATTAGAAGATCAATTACAATGTAAGTGATGGAGGACAAAATCCACAGTCCTCCTTCTGTGCAGAAAATGTATTTAAAAGTTGATATGAAGCTTCAACTTTGTCCAAATGAGTAAAATCAAGTAGATATGATTCAACATTACAGTGTTTTTAGTGCCAAAGTCTTTTTGTTACTATACTTCCACCACAGCTCAACAGGGAAACACCAAGAGGGAATTTGATGCTAAAAAGACATGATGTCAAATGTGTCAGATATCACTTGATATGACTAACTCACACTGCTGAAGGATCATATAAGCTTCACATCAACCGTGCGGAGTGTGGATCGATTTTATTGTAAGCACATTATGTAGGATGGGATCTTCTAATGGTCTGTATGAACAGGAGGAACGATTACGGCCAGAAAAACCTGATTCAATGTTATTTTGGGCTCCTGACTGTTGTTTGAAGACAGACTGCTCTCTACATCAGGTGTCCTTCTGTAGAATACTTGAATTATCTGAAAGCTGGAGGTTTAGTTGTTTAGTAACTGTAATGGTAGAAGACGTGCTATTAACGTAGTTAAAATAAAAGTTCATATGTGCACCTTGTTTTAAGTAAAATTAAAATGTTAGTTAAATCAGGTTATTGTCTGTCCCATTATTCTTAATTTGTTCTAATGAGTGCAGTAAGAAGGATAAATTCTGACAAGAATTTCGTGTGTTTTTCAGGGTCTGCTCTCCGTGACAGAAGAACTTCACTCTCTCAGTTTCGAGGCGTGCTTCACGGTGCAGGGCCTCACCATCGATCTGGAGGTCAGCTGCAGCGTAGCCTACATTTGATCTGCTCGTTTTAGGCACCCACCATTGCTGCTACATGTTAATTGTGTACTTAATTACTTCTAGACGTGCTCTCTTCCACTGGTGGTCATTTCCAATGTGAGCCAGCTGCCTGGAGGCTGGGCGTCTGTCATGTGGTACAACCTCCTGACCGATGACCCGAGGGTGAGTCTTTTAAAAAATGTCTTTAAAAAAATGGAAAGTGACACACACAATCAACTGCCAGTTCAAAATCAGCTAATAATTATGCATAGTAAGTCTTTACAATGAAGGTCTTTAAACTGAGGTATAGATATTGATATCCATACTGTAACAATTTCAATAATCAAACAGTATTAGTCTACAGTTGTAAAGACTTACCATGATAGTTTTTATGGTGGAAAATGTTCTTGGATCCTTTACTTAAGTAAAAGTAGTAATATGAAATCTAAATACTGCATTAAAAGTACATGTCCTGTTTGTGAGTAAAAGTACAGCAGAGTACAGTACAGGTATTGCAACCGTGTCTGCTAGAAATTACATTCATTGTATTTGATTATGTTCACACTGGTTATGCTAATTTGCATAAATGAAGTGTTACATTCACTCTGAGGTCTGGGTTAATGGGTGGGGTAACGTACAAGAGAGACTTGAATCCTGTGTGGTGTGGTTTAGGCAGTATTAGCACTTTGGTTTAGGTAAGTGTTAGATTGTGGTTAACATTATTAACATTGTTGTGCTTCGATTCATTGCAAACCTTTTTCTATATTAATCATCTTTTGTCTCACCTTAACCAAGTGCTGCTGGAAACAAAACGAAACTTTAAAAAGTGTAATAATGCTGCCGTCTGTCTGACAGAGGATATTACCGGTACTGCAAGATCAGATATTTGCTTCCTTTCTCCTACAGTAGCCCAAAACAGACAAACCAAACACTGACTCCAAAGAGGACCTTTAACGTTGTTAAACTACTACACAAGAAGAGGAGGTTTCGGGGTATTTAGTTGGCTGCAATATCAAACCTCACCACTAGATGTCACTTCATATTATACACTGGTCTTTTAAGAACATTTTCTCATGTTGTTGAGAAAAAATTAAATTCAGCAGCATTGTATTTTCTAGCAGAACACATTTCTGTTGCACTTTATTATTAATAATAATAATAATAATGATAATAATGATAACTTTAATTATATAGCACCTCTCATACATAAAATGCAGCTCAACGTGCTTTACATTTGAAGCAATAAAACAAAAGCAAACAGCAAGCTAAAATCAACATAGGTTAAGAATCATTAAAAAAAATAAGAGAAGATAAAAGTTTAACAGATTTTTAAAAAGGAAACTAAATAAAAACAAGTCCAAAACACAGATTAACTAAAAGCTTTTTGTAAAGGTATGTTTTAAGTTCACTCTAGTCGTATATTAATGTAATTTTTAGAAGGCGAGGTTGGATATTATCAGCTAAATTTACTTACAGATTAACAAGGGGGAAATATTCCCCTGTGACTGATATATTAAATATGTTTAATAAAGTATATTATTATTATTATCTTGATATATATATCAGGGTTTGTGAAGCTGATTAATAGGAGAGAAAAGAAGAATGTGGATATTGGAGAGTTTTCCTTGAACTGTTATTTATTTGAAACCATGTGAAAGGTTTAGAGGGGAAATGTTGGTTTTCTGATAACAACATCAGATATTGAGTTTCTCTGAAGGATCACAAGTCATAAATGGATGGGAACAACTGGTTTAATATTTAACAAGTCAGTCAGATGAATGCTGTGTAGTTAAAAGTACAATATGTGCCTCTGGACTGTAGTGAAATGGAATTATCAAGCAGCCTAGTATTGGAGTAAATGTACTTATATTACTATCTGTCCACAGAACTTGGCGTTCTTCGGGAACCCTCCTCGGGCCAGCTGGAGCCAGCTCTCCGAGGTCCTCAGCTGGCAGTTCTCCACCTTCGCTGGTCGAGGCCTGAACAAGGAGCAGCTCACCATGCTGGGAGAAAAGCTTCTTGGTGTGTTAGATGTTGAGATAAATGAAACATGTTTGAGGTTGCATTAAACTTGTGTCTTTATCTCTGGAGACTTTGGGTTCAACCACACAGATAAATGATAATAACTGGTTTTATCTTCAGACTGCTGAGTCACAGTCATTTATATTATTTTACTGTGTGTGTCTGCAGGTCAACACGTCTCCTGCAGTGACTATCAGGTGTCCTGGTCCAAGTTCTGTAAGGTGAGTGCATGTGGTGTAAAGTCTGATGTAATTCTTCCATCTAGTGGCCATCATGGGTAAAAGCATGCTGCGTATGACATTTATGTATGGAATATGATTGTTTTAGTTTAGGGTCTATATTTCTAAATACAATTGTGTTTTATAAAATTAATTTTAAACTAACTGACACAGAAAAAAATATTATTTATTTATTATTTTTATGATACAGTTCTGCAGGAGTATATTATCTATAAATCCATCTTTATTTTGTTTTCTTCTTATCTTTGTTTTCTTTGTAATACCACTCCTCACCTTTCTGGATTTACCCACTTTATATTGTAGTGAATTTATTTTATTGTTTCATTATTATATTTTATTCATCTTTTATTAACATTTTATTTTAACATTTTAACATTTGTTATCCTCCCTCTGGTGTTTCCTCACTACATATTCATAAGAGTTCCTGTTTTTCTCAATTCTTTCCTTATTTCCTTTCATTTTTGATTGTTGTTATTTTATTGAGTTTTTTCCCTTTTTTTCTATGTAGAGCACTTTGAGTTACACTACCATGTATGAAAAGTGTTATACAAATAAAGTCTGATTTATTGATTGTCTAAATTGTTAGAAAACAGTAGAAAAAATGTCTATAACAATGATCTAAAGCCCAAGTTAACATATTTAAATGTCTTTTTTTGTCCAACCGGCAGCCTAAAACCTCAAAGACATCCAGTTTACAACCACAGAAAAAAGAAAATTAACAAATATTCACTTTTTTAAGAAGCTGGAACCACTGAATTATTGCTGTAAAACTGTTTAAAAAGTGATCTTATCAAAAATAATTGCTGGTTACTTGTTTGTCAACCAACAAATCAATGAATCAGCTTATTGTTTCAGTTATAGAGTAGCTGGTTACACATAGTGCGGGAGTCAATCTGGCTCCAACAACACATTTATGCCCACGAGCAGATTAATCTGGATGTATCTGCCACATATAGATGATTTCATTTGAATGAGAAAGTGTTATTGTTTCTGTTGATCCTGCACAATCTTCATTACATAATGTAATGTTTAAATGTATATTTTAAAGCACTAATTGTTTCCCCCTTTTTTTGTATTTTGTTCATTTTTAAAGGAGAATATTACAGGAAAGCCCTTCAGTTTCTGGATGTGGCTGGACTCCATCCTGGAGCTCATCAAGAAGCATCTGCTGCCCGTCTGGAATGAGAAGTAAGACAGCAGTCAGAAGACTACTGGAGATGAAAGCATGAATAAGCTTCTCCTGGTCTGTTTGGGACATACAGGGTTCACCATGTATCCAACCTCTGACTACAGTTACCTCTACTCCGTTCAGAGAGACAGGAAAACAGATATCCAACATCAGCTGCTATAGCAACACTATCAGGGTGTCTCCTGTTTCCCCCGAAAGGAGCAGACTCACTGCTTACTACTATCTCAAGGGGGAGACAGTGCCTTCCAGGCAAGATTTGGCATGTGAAGCCTAGTTTGACCCAGTACATGCCAATGATTGTAAATGATGGAAACAGATATATGTAGGGGGTGAGCCAATGGAAAGATTTATAGACAATTAAGAGAATTTTGAATATCCTGTAATGAACTGAGAGCCAGTGTGAGGAGGCGAAGATGTGGTTTAATTTCTTGGACCTTGTTAATAAGCAGACAGCAGCGTTCTGGATCAGTTGTAGACAGGATTTCCTTAACTAAGATAACCGTCTTCAAAATGACAGAACAAACATCAGAGAAATGTGTTAATTCTCTATTTGTGGTGACTGTGTATGGCTCCTTCCTGTCTATTCAATGATGCATAAACAGGAAAGAGTGTTAAAAATGTTGCTTGCAAGCATGTTTTCTCTAGTTCTGATTATCGTCTGTGTCAAAGAAAGAAAAACTGAATTTGTACCAAATTACACTAACACATACACTCAGTGAGCACTTTATTAGGACCACCTGTGCAATATAACACAATCAAATACAACAACTCTGCCATCAATTCTACTTTCAGTTTTTATCGGCATTATCAGAACGGTGATAATTCAACTTATTACTTACTTACTAACACTACAAACACTAATAATGGACTTCAGTACCACCAACCACTACGACCTCAATAATAAACATTAAGTAGAATTATCACCTTTCTGGTAATGTCACCAAAAAGCTTCATAACAGTAGAATTTATGGCAGAGTTTGTTGTATTAGTTTGAATCAGACTGCACAGGTGTTCCTAATAAAGAGCTCAGCAAGTGTAAATCACAGCAGGTTTTGTAGTGCAACCCTTTTAGATTGAAGCATCTTATGGAAATGTTGTTGTTTTTTAAAATTTGGTCATAAACATTTAGCAGCTTGCATTATGTCAGACATGCACATCTAGATATATTGATGTTGCGGGCATGGACAATAAAAATAAACAGTATTGAAATGTTCCAGTTGATGTTTTAAACCTGTAAAAAAAAAATGTAATTTAGAGCTAAAACAACACACACTAGACAAGCAGCTTTAATCATGCACATGTAATATTTATGTCTCAGGGTGGCACAAGTGTTAAAATTGCAGCAGTTAATATTTTATTTGCTTTTTTTTATGCCAAATATTCAGACTAAAAATACAATTTCTGATTGTCTGTCAAATGCTAAGAGAAAAAACAGACTTTTTCTAGCTATGTTTAACAAAATAATGTCAGTAATGTTATATAATCTACAAAGCATGAAAAGATGATTGTTTTCCTCTTTTTTTTTTACCCCCCTCTCTTATCATCCACACAGCTACATCATGGGTTTTGTGAGCAAAGAGATGGAGCGAACTCTGCTGAAGGGCCGAGAGCCCGGCACCTTCCTCCTACGCTTCAGTGAGAGTCACCTCGGAGGAATCACCTTCACCTGGGTGGAGCACAAAGACAACGGTGACGTATATTTTACATGTTATTTATAAAGAGACAAACTGTTAATCTGATCATCAATCAATCAAACTTAATTTATATAGCAGCTTTCATACAGGTTAATGTAGTTTAACCTGATAATAAGATAGAACACGTTACAATAGTCAAGCATAAATAGATGAAACATTAAAGTTTTTTTTTTTAACAAAATAGATTGCCTAATTAGTTTGTTACTAGATGTTATTAATGAGGGGAAAATACAGACTTTTTCTGTGTATGTAAATGTATGACAGTATTTGTTTATGTTCACATATATGCATTTTATTTATTTTACTAATTACAGTTTTGCTAGCAATTTTGCTAACAGTGTCTTTTTCCCCTAACAGGAGACGTGAAGTTTAACTCGGTGGAGCCTTACACTAAGAGCCGGCTGAGCGCTCTGCCGTTTGCCGACATCATACGGGACTACAAGGTGATCTCAGACGGAGTCGTCCCCGAGAACCCGCTCAAGTTCCTCTATCCGGACATTCCCAAAGACGAGGCCTTCGGACGGCTCTACAACAGTCAGCCCAGCAAAGGCAAGACAGCACAACCTTTAATTAGTGCACTTTTTAACCCTCACATACTGTTCATATTCTGATATTTCACAGTATTTCCTCACATAATTAGTCTCTATATCAAACTCCTGAAGCACTTATCATTCATAAAGATCTCATCAGTCACAGATAAACATGATTTATCCTGAATGAAACTTTCAGAGAGCAGAGAGAGTTTATACTTTAGTTTTTATGATAAAAAACTATATAAAAGACACTATATTATGGTCCAGTGTTACCATAATACATGAGAAACTATTTCAATAAATCATATTAAATGTGAAAAACGAACATTATTGAAATTTTTAATGAATATGGGTCAGATATATTTCCTTTTTTGTATATTCTGGGTCAGATTAGGGGAAGGAATCAAATTGCAAGTGTTTAAAGAGCTTTTGGATGTTTAAAAAAAGGGTCTAATTTGACCCTGAACAGTATGTGAAGGGTTAAATCTTTGTCGTCTGACTAGATTTGAGATGTTGACACTAATCTCTTTTATATCTTTGTTGAATTTCCAGTTCATCCGTACATACCGTCTACTCTGATCCCCATCTCTGAACTGCGGTGAGTTCTTGATGCAAGATATCCGTAAGCTACTTAACTGATATCAACTATTAATCAGTTCATTGTGCTTTTACATTTAAATGTTTTACTGAATTTAGGGAACATCACACCTTTTGCTTGAAGCTGTCACCTAATCTGTATTATCAATCTGTCGCAGCTCTAACACGAGCACCACACCGCCTCCTAGTCAGTCACCCGAGCCTCCAATGACCCCCGGAGAGTTTGACATGCTCAACGAGCAGCTGTGCTTCGACATCGAAACAGTGAGTTTTCAGGCATTGGCATCTTAAGACTTTGGCTGTATTCTGTCTACTTCTCTTACTGTCAATAAATGTCATGAAAAGACTGAAACTGAACATGAAACTGATCCTAGTATCTAGTGTTGTCTCTGGATCCAAAGTCTGATACCTTTGTATCTTATACCTCTGTGCTATAGAGATCCATTGTTGTCCAAAAACTATTAAAAACATATCAGTGATCCACACTGCTGCACTGGGAGACATTGTTCCCTCATTAACATGAAGAAATAGAAAAATTAACCTCAACCTAGATGCCACTAAATCCCACACACTGGTCCTTTAAATCATCTAAGTCATTAACAAAGACATCGGCATTTGTGCGATATTTAAAAGAATGGTTTATTGCATTTGGATGAGGGATGAATTGGGTGCAGCGTTGGAAACTTTCTATGGGACTTAACGGGAATATATTGGAATTTACAAAATTGCATGTTAGCCTATAACAGGGAACTTAAATGTAGTTAGAAAAAAACCCATCTTATAGCATAATCTTGGTTAAAACAACCATATGAAATGCTAATACAGTCGAATATCTCCCCTGATCACATGCACATAGCACAGTACTTACAGCAGGGCCGCACCCTCTACATGCACTGTGCATTCTTCCATCACATGCACACAAATGATTTCTACAACATTAGACTATTGAAGCCACACATTTTGATTAAAGCTCTGCTGATGTTGCTATAGAAATAAGTCAAATTTCGACATCAGCTGCACAAAAATGAACTAAAATGATGCATTTTATTTCCATTTTCGTGTATTTAGGGTCAAATTTGTCAAAGTCCACCCAGAAGACATGTGTATATGTAGATTTTATAGCTCTTAAATATAAAAAATGCGTCAAAGTTGACCCTGAACAGCATGTAAAGGTTAAGTCAGGTCTGCCACTAATGTTGTTTTCCATTTTGTTTTCCAGATGAGTTCTCCATATTCAGAGTAAAACGAGATGAAACATTTTAATCAAAGGACCATGTTTTCACACCGATCTGACCTCAAATCATCCATCCATCATTTAGCTGTAGAGCGGCCATAGGGGGGGCGGTGAGACGCTGGACGAGAGGTATTGACCCTGAACAGTCTGCCAGACAATCACAGAGCAACCTTCAATCAACGTTTTCATTTTTACAATCATGAAACAGAGTTCACTGTGTGAAAAGAGGTTTTGTTCTTGTTGTTGTTGTTAAGTTGGATTCATTGCTTCTGCTGTTGTTGTTGTTGTTGTTGTTGTTGTTTGTTTGTTTTTTCATATATTCATAATTGGGTAACGCTTTATTTTACAGGTCCCTAAATGTTTTAAGTGATTTCCAGAGTAATTTGCAGGTATTTAACGGCACATTTTTAGGAGACGGTGGTGGAATTTGGTACAAATATCTTAATATATAATTTAACACACAAACGTACACATGGAAAAACTTCTATTTCAGTTAAATAATTGTATTTAATCTGATTTATTAAGAATTTAAAAAAATTAACATGAACAAAAATATAATGAACTAGCACTTATAAACCAAATTGTCACTTTTTCATTTTTTTCTTATAATTTGTACCAAATTGTACCTCCTCTCTGTGTAAAATGTCCTAAAAGTGAAGTGTTTAATTCCTGCAAACTTCCTGGAAATCTATATAAAAATGAACAGACCTGTAAAATAAAGCGTTACCCATAATTGTTGATTTTATATTAAATTCTGTTACTACTTTACTGAGACCGTCCATGATGAACCCTTTTCGAGATTGTAATGTACATAAAATCATTTAAATATAATTATGTTTGTCTCTTATTTAACTTATTGACATTTTCTTGGTAACCCCGACGTTTCTTTGGCCAAATTATTAAGCCTAAGCACAATGTGTTGCATATTAACCCTCATTACCATCTCCATCAGTGTGTGAGCTCGGCTGCCACCTGTCAGTCATGAGGAGGCATAACAAGGTCTGTAAGTTTACGCTGAAAAGAAGTCTGTCTGCAGGAAGTAAAGACGCCTTCGCATGACTGCCACCAGCTTGATTCACACGCCTACGCACAGCAGTTTGCAGAGAACCATGTGATTCACGGAGAGTCAAAACTGGGTGGAGGTTTTACCCAGGCTGCTCGAGACAGTCAGGCATTATTTATTTTAGGTATATAAAGGATCATTGATTATGATTTTTATATATTAAACTAAATGAGTGTGTTTAGATGCACATTAGTATCCTGGTCCTGTGCTTGTAAAGAGCTTATTCTGGTGGCCGAAACTTGGATAGTACTGTGATAGAAAGCTGATACTGTGACATGTAAACACCCACCATATCAAGATTAGAGTTACTGATACACCTTTATTACCACTGCTGCTACTACTTTTAATACTTCATGGCTACTTAGTCATAGTTATAAACAAGCCTACAGCCTTCATCAGGGAAAGTTTAAAAAAGGGTTTCCTTCCTGTTTATGTTGGCTGGTAATCACTTGATCCGTATGGACAGGTAGAAGTCGAGATGATTAATGCAGAGAGGTAACGTCATGACATGAAGAGACACAATTCAGCAGAACTGTACTAACAAAAGAATAAAAAAAACAGCTTCTGGAGGCTGAGATGGAGAGAAATCAAGACACAACCTGCATGCAGGTGATCAGAAACCTGCATACTGTTACAATTATGCATACATGGATGTGAATAACAAGTTGTTCAAGTTTGATGTAAATGCAATAATAATATCCTGAAGATAATCACAAACAGGCTCAAAACCAGGACACTATAGGGCTGGGTATCATTTAACCTTTAGGCTACATACTGTTCATATTCAGGCTTTTCTCAATATCCTCTCATAATTAGTCTCTACACATAATTGTGTGCGTAATATTATGTATCAGCTGCACTAAAACATTTTTAGAAAGTAGTAAAATATTTCAATTTTTTGTATATTCTGGGTCACATGAAGATAAGTTGTCATAATTTCTGGCTAAAAGAAAAGTTTTTAATGTTTTTTTTCTTCTTACCAATGTGAAAAAATGGGTCAAATTAAAACCCTGAACAGTATGTACGGGTTAAAAGATTATGATACAGTACCAATCCAAGTACGCTTAAAGTGATACTGATACCAATTAAGTACTTTATTCAACGCCCATCATGTGAATGCCACCACTCCTCTACATCTAAATGATTTGAGTTTTACACAAATTGCATTTTGAAAGTCTTCAAATGATTAATATTTATTAACCCTTAAACAGGCAACGTGCACCAGGAGACTCTTTAACAGCCTGTTTGGATGGTTAAGGGGATTGTTCAGTTGTATGTGCCTTGAATTGGTAGAATTAAAGCTTGTGGTATGTTTATACTAAAACCAGTTTAGAAACTAGTATGTGTGATATTAATGACTAGGTTAAGCAATCAATCACATTTTATTTATATAGCACCTTTTATACAGACTAGTGTAGTTCAAAGTGCTTTAAAGTTATTTGATTGACAAGCTGATAATAAGAAAACATTTAAAAAGAGGGAAAAATAACAACAATAATAATTAAAGTAATTTTAAAAAGGAATAAAACAAATTAAAGACAAAACCGGGGACCAATGCATGCAAGAGAAAATCAAAATGATGAAAATGCATTTATCTTGTGTAACAGGCGTGTAGTGTAGAAACACTTTACTGCATCTTGTCAGCTGAACTAAATGTGCTAACTCAAATTCACCACAACTTCACCACAGACGTCATATTTTTATAGCTCTGGGTGCAAAAAGGATTGTTCGCAGTTATCATATGACAGGAGACGTTATGATACTACTTAGTATCGATTTATTTCAGTCTATACCTCAAAGGAATCATGTACCGATACCCAGAACTACAGGACACTGATGTACATGTAAACTTCAACTTGAGCTTTAACCTTTATCGTCACTGAGGGGAAATTTGTCTTGCAGATACACAAATATGATGAAATACGTCAATGGACATCAAGTCACCGTAAATGCACTCATAGTCCGGAAAAAAGGAACTTACTGGACTTCTCTATGTCTTCTCGTACCAATCAGTGAGTGTATTTGTGCACATTAATGTCATAAGTTCCTGTTTTTTTCTTGATTATTTTCACTGAACACTGAGTCATTTAAAAAGATTTAAAAACAATAAGAAATGTTTTATTCCTCCCACACCCAGGACATTTTTCTCCAGACAGCAGCTCAAAAACAATGACACACATACATACAGCGTTGATACACACATAGTTTACCCAGAGAAACAGCAGGAGAGGAGATGAACTGTATAAAAGCTGCTCTGTTGTGCCATAAACATGCTCAGTTTAAATGATGCATAGGATACTATACCCAGTATTCTCAGTATGAAAGGAAATATATCTGAGACAATAGTAAAGTGCAAGTGTAACATGGGTGTGAAGTTTTTGTAGTGGTGAGTAATTTCACAGCAACAACAGCATCATGTGGTGCTACAAAACCAACTCTTTATTTTACTGGAAGCCAGTGAAAAGAAGATAAAATATAGGAGCGATGTGCTGAAACCTTCACATCTTTAGTTCATACTTTGCCTGCAGCTTTCTGAATGAGCTGGAGTTTAGTTAAAGTAAATAAAAAGTGGATTACAGTAAATATATTAGAAATAAAGACATGAACCAGCTTTTCAGAGTCTTACTGCAGCAAGAAGCATCTAACTTTAGATATATTACTCCGCTGATGATAATAGTGAACTACTTTATATTTAAGTGGCTTCTGCATAACTGATACAATAGTAAAGTGCATCAAAGGCTGCTGAGTCATTGTTTTAGGGGTGTTTTAACAGCCTTTATCACTTTATTGTACTCTCTGGTAGAGCAGTTTTATTTGTTTGAAGTATTTTATTGCACATAAAAGAAAAAAACAGTAATACATGCAGATTTTTTTGAAATTCTGAAAAGAAAATAATAACTAACAAAAGATAAATGTGCAGGAGGAGACTAATAAAACCTGTAAAAGCTTGTCGGGTGGCCCTGAGACATACAACATAAACATACAAAAAGAAATGCAGACAAAACAAAGGTGTTACAAGTGTATCAAGGAAGGTGAAAATGTACATACGCATGGAGAATATGATAGTGACAATGGCTGATGATGCTCAACAGATGGCTCAAAGATATGTGTGCCGCTCAATCAGTGAATTTTATTGACAATTTCAACATTTTTTGGGAACGCAGACATTGGACTCTTTAAGGCAAATGGATTGTGCCTTAACAAGTCAGGAGTACAGCTGTTAAGCTACAACATTTTTTATTTTGTGCCCCTGCCAAGGACAAGAGGCGAGACAATCCAAAACAACAGATAAGACAGCGTTCTGGAGAAGAATTGCTACCGCCTGAGATAAGTACTGACCATGAAAGACAGCAAACCCGGAGAGAGGCTTTAACGTCATCATCCTTACCCCAACATGAGGAGTCTCCCCCAGCCCCAACAACCCAACATGAGGAGTCTCCCCTAGCCCCAACAACCCAACATGAGGAGTCTCCCCCAGCCCCAACAACCCAACAAGAGGAGTCTCCCCCAGCCCCAACAACCCAACATGAGGAGTCTCCCCCAGCCAACAACCCAACAAGAGGAGTCTCCCCCAACCCCAACAACCCAATATGAGGAGTCTCCCCCAACCCCAACAACCCAATATGAGGAGTCTCCCCCAGCCCCACCAACCCAACATGAGGAGTATCCCCCAGCCAACAACCCAACATGAGGAGTCTCCCCCAGCCAACAACCCAACATGAGGAGTCTCCCCCAGCCCCAACAACCCAACATGAGGAGTCTCCCCCAGCCAACAACCCAACATGCGGAGTCTCCCCCAGCCCCAACAACCGAACATGCGGAGTCTCCCCCAGCCAACAACCCAACATGAGGAGTCTCCCCCAGCCAACAACCCAACATGAGGAGTCTCCCCCAGCCAACAACCCAACATGCGGAGTCTCCCCCAGCCCCAACAACCGAACATGCGGAGTCTCCCCCAGCCCCAACAACCCAACAAGTGGAGTCTTTATATATAAATAAAGCTGCCTTGCCTTGCCTTGCCTATTGTCTTTTGTTTTATTTGTGTGTTATTTGATTGATTATTTTATTGATATGTCAGCAGAAGAAGATAAAAACTGGAGGAGGCAGAATATGAAGAGTCATATTCCCCAAAATGCAATATTATTTACATCTTGATTCGAGGAGTCAACAGCAATTAAACGACTATTTCCATGTTTCATTTTATTTTTTGTCAACAATTATTTGGATAGAAACTCTCTGAAGCCCTTTTTGTAACTTAAAGCAGTGTTTTTTTCTACACTAGTTCTGTCTAATATATAATATCTTCTTCTCTTCTTGTTTTTTAACAGCCCTTTTTTTCTTTTTTTTGGGGTTATCAAGATAAATCACTTTAAGGATGAGGACTAACTTGTTGGTTTGGTAAAGAAGCCACACCTGGTTAACCCCACCTCTCCTCTTCAACTTCAGTTACTCTATGCCGATGGACACTGCCTCTTTAACAGAAGTTTTACTGTCAATAGGAAAGTCCCTGGCTGACTCACATGCATTTAAATGAGTCCAATGCACAGTGTGTGTTTCCTGTGTGTACAGTTTGCATTGAAAGCACATTTGAAGGGGATCTTCTCTCAGTATGAACAGGATTGAAAAAAAACAACCAGTTTCATTGTTCATTTGTGCAACTGACTATTGTTAAAAGAGTTAAGTAATAAGGTGAGACCTGGTTTTACTGTTTGGGGAGTTTGGCTCCAGTCCAAAGAGGCAACAAGGAAGTGATGTGTTGTTTGCCATTTTTGATGTCTGTCTTGAAGTGCAACAAAACAAATTAAACCTTTTTTAAATTTTTGCTGCACTTACTCTTAGTATTTCCCTTTATATGCATCAACTTATTTAATTATAGCCTATAATATATGATGATGATGAAATGAATAGTTCCCATGACGCACTCACTCCATTCATACTTTTTGAGGGGATGTGAGGACACGGGCACGGTTCACACATGCGCACTAGTCAACTGAGAGTACGCTTTTCCGATCTATCTCTTTCCAGTAATATATTATATCAACCGGACCTGCAGGATCGTATTTCATTGTCTCAACTCGCCCACAACAACATATCCCAATACAACATCTAGTACTGTTTGACGCTGAGGAATCTGAAGACATGACTCATCTTTGAAATGACCCCTAACCAGCGCTGATGGAGCTCAGGATTCATCCATAAAGAGCTGCTGTATTATAACGCTCTCCACCTGATCTTATAGTCATACTATAAATCTGAGTGTAGCAGCTGAGCTCTTTATATACAGTGAATGGTTTGGTGGTGGTGGATGTGCTAACGCGATGTTGCGTAAATGAAGTCACCCGCTGTTGTGCCATGTGCGTAAAAAGCGCACAGCCTAATTTCTCAACTTAAAGACAGTCTCGTTTCTGCTGCTGTGGTGAAGCTGCAGATGTTTAATAATAATCTGACATGCAGCCAGATGTGGGCAGCAAACACAACATCAGCATTGACGTTTCTGCAGTGACACCTGAACGACATTAATGTAAAAATGCAGTCATTAATATAACTCGTGTCAGAGCTGCCAGTAGCTGTAATCTGACATTTTTAGTAGTTTATGTTATAAATGCAAAATAAAAGAGAAGCATTTAAGCTGGTCTAATTATGGTCTCTCTCTCTCTCTCTCTCTCTCTCTCTCTCTCTCTCTCTCTCTCTCTCTCTCTCTCTCTCTCTCTCTCTCTCTCTCTCTCTCTCTCTCTCTCTCTCTGTGTGTGTGTGTGTGTGTGCACCTATGTTAATCAAAGACGCTCAATTAATTTGAGGCTTTTACGCCTTTGACCAATCTGTCTGCTGAAATGTGAAGGAAAAAAAACTTGAAGCACTAAAGACAAAACAAAAAAAACAAAAAAAATGTATAAAGTGCCACATGTTCTGCTAATCAAAACCCGCTGAGTCTAGGGGAATTTGATCTGAGTTGATGCAATGATTCACCATGAAAACATAATGTGGGTGGAGGATTAAGTGATAAACACACCACACACACACACACACACACACACACACACACACACACACACACACACACACACACACACACACACACACACACACACACACACACACACACACACACACACACACACACACACACACACACACACTATCTGTCTGTCTGTCTGTCTGTCTGTCTGTCTGTCTGTCTGTCTATCTATCTATCTATCTATCTATCTATCTATCTATCTATCTATCTATCTATCTATCTAATCTAGATTAATTCAAAGTGCTTTATTATCATGACTGTTTCTTAGCTTTGTTTTGAAAGCGGAAGTTAGAAACAGTGTAACAACCCTGCAGCTGCTGGGTGTTGTTGACTTGACACAGCTCTCTTGTGCTTTCTCGGGAATCACGTGGTTTTTTTGTGGGCCGTCTGATATATAAAGTTCAACCTCTTCTTCCTTATTGTCAAACCAGGCAAAGTCATTGCTGGCGGCTGGAGTTTCTATCCTGACACAACTGTCTGCTGCTCATCTGATAGAGAAACAACAAACAGTCGCACAGTAAGTCACTTTAATGTCATAAGGGGGGGGGGGAAAATGTTTTTATTTGTTATTTTTATTAAGATGCATGTTCAGACAGCAACTTCAGGTTAGTAACAAAACACAGAATCTACAGTTGAGAGTAATCTACATTTTATGTCCATAATTATGCATGTTATCTATTAAGGGAATGTATCATGTATTTCATTGCATCTTTTATTTATGTATATTTTTAAAATAATTGTTAAAAATGTGAGACAACAAACAAGTGACATGCAAACAAGGTAAAGGCAGCAACTAAAGGGAAAAAACAAACACACACACACACACACACATACATACAAGCCCTACATGTGCTTTGCAATATTTAATATTCAGTCATTATTTTAAGAAATGTGCACTATCTGTGCAATATGTGACATTATGGTTTAGCTTGATAATGTGTAAGAAATGTGTGTAATATTTTCGTGTAGGGCCTTTTTGTGTGTCTGTGGACCAGTGTGTGTGTGTGTGTGTGTGTGTGTGTGTGTGTGTGTGTGTGTCTGTGTGTGTTTTTGTGTGTTACTGAATGTTGTTGTGTGTAGTTCGATTGTACATGTACTGGATAATTGTGCGTCTTTGTTGTGGTGCCACCCGTGTTTTTGTGGATTGCCCAAGACAGCGAGACAGTCAAGGCTTACCTAGTGTTATCTGATCTTATGTCATCTTATATTCCATGTAGCTTAACAGTTTCTTGATGTTCCTAAATTGTTAGTTTTTCAGTTCAGTTGGTTTACAAAATAGTGAATAAATACCATAAAAGTCAATAAGGTGCAGTTGGGGTAATGTTTCTGAGGGCATCAGTTGTCTTATTATACAGCAATCAGCTCTTTTCCACTCCTGTATCAATAAGTATTACGGCAGAAACTGCACTTTGCTTTTGTAGGAGCAGTGGGATTTGTTGATTTGTGTTAAATGTAATTCTCCTGTAGAAGCAGAGTAGACTTTCTGGTACAACCTCACCTATTTCCAAGGTGCAGTGAGGGGGAAAAAAAGTCAAAGCTAAAGCAACACTTCCAATCATTAACCCAAACAGGCAGGATGGCAAGGGCAGTAACCACTGAACGACATGGGTGACTCACCATATTTGGTCCATACACCAGAAAATTGCCACCAAGGGGTGAAACTACTAGGTAGTACAGAAGTGTCTTTTCAACCTTTTTAAAATAAATGTAATTCTCCTCTTGGACACTAGGGGGTGCATGGTACAGGCCAGGCTGGGCACAGGTTTTTTAAACGCATGCCATTAGTCATAAATGGTGCTGATGGTAAGAACAGTTGTTTTTTTGTTTTTTTTTTACACTAAATATTTTGGGAAGAACATAAATGCAGTGTATGAAGTATTTGAAAAGACTGAATATTGTACACGTCTAAAATAATTAAACCCATCAGCAGTGGCTAGAGTGTAGGACCCAGTCCCTGCAGCTTTGTTTAACACTTTTTTATTACATAAATAATAAGTAAGTAAAGTATATTTGTATATTACCTTTCACAGACACAAAAAATGCTTTACATACTGAAAAATACACTATTAAAGATGAGTGCAGGGCTGGCTTAGGGTTAGGGTTAGATGTAAGGAGGTAAGATGTCACAGGAGTTTGGGGACAGGCATCCATGGGTCACCTCGAAACTTCTGACTCTTACTGTAAATTAACCGTAAGCTATATTGGGTGCATTGTTATGTTTATATATTATTTTTTCGTAGTAGTAGTAGTAGTAGAAGTAGTAATAGTAGTAGTACTAGTTGTAGTAGTAGTAGTGGTGGTGGTAGTAGTAGTAGTAGTAGTTGTCATAGTCGTAGTCGTAGTAGTAATAGTTGTTGTTATAGTTGTAATAGTAGTGTTAATAGTCGTAGTAGTCGTAGTAATTGTAACAATAGTGATAGTGGTCATAATCATAGTAGTAATAGTCATAGTCGTCGTCGTAGTAGTTGTAGTAGTAGTAGTCAGCATTACTGGTTATTTTTCAGTGCTGGTTTTCAGACTGGTTTCTATCTTTTTCCTGCAGATGGCTCAGTGGCAGGAGCTGCTGAGGCTGGACTCAGCACTGCAGGGTCAGGTGAGCCAGCTATACAATGGAAAATTCCCCCGAGAGATCCGCCACTATCTGAGTGCCTGGATCGAGAGCCAGAACTGGTGAGTTTGAGGGTTAGCAGCACTATCCCTAAATGAATAACCAAAGGCTTTATTGTCAGATACAGAAATAGACAAGTTGTCAATGCACTTACATTCTTAGTTTGCTATGTCTCTTTCTCTCTCTATATATATATATATATATATATTGCTTTGCTTTTTTAGGGATTTGGCAGCTGTTAATGAAGATGAAGCAGGCACTTGTTTCTACGCACTGGTGGAGTTTTTGGAGGAACAGTGGAACCGTTCTGTGCAGGAGAACAACATTTTGCAGGGACCTGATTTTCGAGGGTTCAGTAATTACTTGCAGGTAGGTCAGATGTGAAGTCAAAGTTTGGACTCATTTTCTTATTGAAGTAAATGAGAAGGTGTGTCCAAACTTTAGTCCGGTACTGTATGTGAACTGAGTGTTAGATTGTTGCTACTTTTACCTCATTTATACCGAACCAGGTCTTTGGAGGATTGACACAACTTTAATTGAACTTTGTGCATATTTGCTTGTTTTTTTGTCCCATGTAGACACACTTTCTAGAGATGCCGCTGAAGTTAGCTGTTATCCTCTCTGAATGCCTGAAGGAGGAGAAGAAAATCCTCGCTTCAGCCTCAGAGGCACAGGTGAGATGAATGATACCAGTGAGATGATCAACCCAGTACAATTTTGAACTGGTGTTGTCATTGGACCAACTCTGTAGATATTTTGTTTTGAAGTAAAACTGTAAGAAAACGGAGATGGAAAGCCTGTGATGGGATTACGTCTAGCTTGCAGATCATATCCCTGAACATAGATTTTTCTTCTGCATCTGAACCTTTCATTTTGTCACAGACATGTACACCTTCTTATTCCCAGGTATTCTGTAGATGATTCACTTTTCCAGTTCTTGTCAAAAGAAATTGCCTTTAACTCTTAGCAACTTTTCCAATAATTTGCTGTGCCTTGTCAGGGTTGTGGCCGTCCAGCTGTGGAACAAACAGGTAGAGAGTTGGACAACAAAGTCGAAGAACTGAAAAGGAAGACTTTGGTAAATTCACCTGGACTTCGACAACATAGTTTATTAGTTTTTATTTCACTGACAGCCATCCTGTGAAAAACTGACTTTTCTTTAACTCTGATGCAGGAAGTAAAGAAGGAAATTAAATCACTGGAGGCCCTGTATGGAAACCTTGACTTCATACAGATCAACTGGCAAAGAGGAGGTACTGCATGGTGGGAGACAGAAAGAAAAATACAGGTGATTTGGTGATTTGATGTGAGTTGCTTAATTTGTATCTCATTTGTCGTTCCCAGTGGAGCAGCACGTCGGATTGGCTGAATCGCGTGCGTTTGTGGAAGATGAATGTCGGAAACAAACCAACTTTATTGTACAAACAAAGCAGGTACTGTAGATGCTAGGGATGTCATGATTCTCCAGTTTTTAGACTAGTCATGAGTGATATAATCTCCATCAGTTGTTTGCAATGTACCACACTAAGGCCCTACTGTCAAAATTAAATAATTTATTAGCAATATAATGTAACAATAACTTGTTTCAGCAGTCAATTGGAAACTTACTGTAAACAAAAGAATCATCTAGTGACCTTTTTGTAACTGCAATGTGCACTCTTCATATTAGATGATATTCAAGTTCACAAAAACTAAATTAAAACAGCCTAATGTCCATAGACGATCGATATTCGATTTACAGTCGAGATCGTGACACCCCTAGTAGATGCACACACGCTGATTTTTTTATTGAACAAACAACTAATGAATTAATAAATAAATAAAATAAATAAAAACATTTTTTAAATAATTACAACCCTACTCTTTATACATCCATGGTTATGCTTCTTTCTAACTCCACACCCCCAGATTGTTGTTATTTTCACACTTGTAGTCTTCAGCCCAAACCATCGCTGACTCAGGTGACATCAGTAAATGCAACTTATCAGACAGCTGGAGACACAAAAGACTTCATACACCTTTATTCATTTTTTTCACATGTACAGGACTCCCCAACACCTCAAAACACACTTTTATGTGTAAAATCGGTTCCCCTTTTAAATATTTCTGTGTTTGTTTGTTTTTTGTCTTGCAGATGGTGCTTCAACAGATCAGGAACATTATACACCTGGCAAAAGAGACTGTGGGGAGTCTCACAGGCGTGGAGCTGCCTGAGTGGAGGCACAGGCAGCAGATGGCCTGCATAGGAAGTCCAGTTGACACCAGTCTGGACCATCTCCAGAAGTGGTAAGAAAGCACCACCGTAGCTTTTCATTTTTCATGTAGAAGACTTTTTGTGTCATCATTCTGTCCCACCTGTAAAAACTTAATGACAAATTTGTGTTATGTTGTGTGTGGCGGTGTATTCAGGTTCACAACTGTGGCAGAAGTGCTACAACAAGTACATCAAGAGCTGCAGAAACTGCAAGACCAGAGCAACAAATACAACATCACTAATGCCCGAGACCTCCCTGGTCTCTCAGAAATCAAGAAACTGACACTGTCCCTGTACAAAGAACTTCTTGGCAGGTAAGTCATGACATTGGGGCTCCTCAGTGTTAAATACATACACACATATATTTATTGTTGACGTGTTTTGTTGTGTTCTTGCATTGCAGTGCTCTAGTGGTCGAGAAACAACCCATCATGTTTAGCTTGCCGCATCGGCCTCTAATACTTAAGACCGGAGTGCGATTCTCATTGACTCTGAGGTAAGGCTGCACTTAACACAGTGTCTAAGGGTGGGTATCGGTACCTGATACCTTTAAGGTATATTGACTGAAATAAATCGATACCAAGTAGTATCGAAATGTCTCCCGTCGATAACGATAACTGCAATTGATCCTTTTTGCACTCAAAACTATAAAATATGACTACTTGTATGGACTTGCTCACGGCCAATAAACGCAAGAGTTCTTCGATTGAATGCAACATGTGATTGAAAGTCTTAATAATTTCAGGACTTTCATGACAAATAGTCATATTTTCTAGCTCTGGGTGCAAAAAGGATCAATTGCAGGTATCATTTGCGTTTAATGTACTTAAAATATTTTTAATATTACAATATCTAATTGTTATTTATGTATTTATTTGTAGATTATTCCGTCAGTATCTGTTTTTTCTCTTTACAGGTTCTTAGCAAACCTCCCAGAATTCAAGTGCCGGCTTAAAGTCAAAGCTGTATTTGACAAGTAAGTCAAAGAAAAATCTCAGTCTGACACATTTGATATACTATTATTATTTTAATATAAACAGAAACCTTTGTATCCCCATACATCTTTTTGTGTCTCTTTTCTTTCCTAATTAATAAGGGATGTTGAAGAAGTCAAGACAATTATTGGGTAGGTGCACTGGTCAGTCATGTATATTGTCATCATCAATCAATATAGGCTTATGATTGATTTTTAACGTTGGTGATGACGTTTTAGGTTTCGTCGCTTTGATTTCACCACGGTTAACAGTAAAGTGATGGACGTGGACGCACAAGGAGGAGACTTGGTGGCAGAATTTGAAAACATGGTAAAAAATGCAATAAAATCTTGAACTTACAAGCTAAATAAACGTTAAACCTTTGAAATGTGATTTATTTTGTTGTTGTAACAAATGTATATAATGACGGCATTTTCTTTTTTTTTTTTTTTTTTAAATTTCCAGTCACTCGGGGAAAGTGTGAAAGTGAGAAAGAAAGGACCGTCTCAGGTACAAAGAAACATTCAAATTCAGCTATCCAGTTCAGTCATTTATATAACTTATGCTATTTGTATACTGTTATGATGTTGGATATTATAGCTAAACATAGCCATAGTTCTAAAACTTGGGATGAACATATGTAGAAATGCTCCTGGTAAGTCAAAATCCACGGCTTCAACTTGCTTGCTTTGTTTGCGACTGTTTTTTTTCTAATTGGTTGTGCACGCCCATAAACGGCCGTCCGTTCCATAGCCTTGGTTGCTAAGGTTGTTGCTAAAGTGTTTCCGTGTATTGTTCACGTTGTTCAATCCCATATTTAGAATCAGATTCAGGCTAAAACATGTGCGTTTTAAAAGGTTATCAAAACTGAAAGTTTTCTGACAATGAATTGTTTTAGCTCCAATAATAATAACATTTGCATAGTTGGTTAACTGGTGGGTACAACCGACAAATTATTGAATATTTGCTGCATGCCAACATTCACAAGGTCTAAAAAGATAATGTGTCAAAAAAAACTTCAACTTTCAATATTCATAACAGACAAGGTTTAACTGCACAAACTTGTATGTATTGAAATGATAATCAGCCTTTTATTTCTTTAAGGAAACACATTAATTAAAAGAAAAAATCTTATAGGCTTACAGACCACTAAAAATATAACAGCATAGTTTTTTTTTTACCCGCCATAAACATTGCTGAGCATATCCTTTACAATCATGTTAGCAATGAGAGACGTAAAGTTAGTCAGAGGACCGGAACTCCCCACCTGGTTCTACTTCAACACAATGTGGAGGTGGTTTACAGAAGCTTAGAGCGCCGCCTAGTGGCTGAAAGTGAGAATTGCTCTCCAGTAGCTGTTTATGAACCCTTCATAGCATGCTACACAGCTCAACTCTTGATTAAAGTTTCTTAATTAAAATCAAAACAAAAATGACCGCAGCACAAAGGTTGAAGTTATTCCCTGCAAACAATTACTTGGATATTTGGTTTTAATGACACATCCCAAAATACAAGTAATGTCTCCTCATACAACTGTTTATTTTTCTTCTTCTTCGCCAGAGTCGTCTGGGAGTCACTGAAGAACTCCACGTGATTAAATTTGTGATGGAGTTTCAGCATGATGGCTTGGAGTTCGACATTGAGGTGAGTGTTTGCTCTATTGCTGAACATATTAATATTAGGTTAAGAGATGGTAGTGTTGGAAGTTAAATGGTCTTCTCCTGTGTGGGTCCAGGCCAGCTCGCTGCCTGTAGTTGTTGTCTCCAGTACCAATCAGATCCCCAGTGCCTGGGCCTCTGTGATGTGGTCCAGCATGCTGTCCACCAGTGAACCGAGGGTAAATCTATCATCACTCTGCAACACAACACATAAACAATTGACAATTAGGATCAGTTTAGCTGCATCCAGTGGTGGAGAGTAATAAAGTACATTTACTCAAGTACTGTACTAAAGTAGAATTTTGAGGTATTTGTACTTTACTGTAGTATTTCCTTTTGATGCTACTTTATACTTTCACTCCACTGCATTCTAGAGGGAAATATTGTACTTTCTACTCAACTACATTTAACAACTTTAGGTACTTTTTAGAAGATGAAGAATTGACACAACGGATACAAAAAGCCGTATGTAGTCAGCCTCACATTTCAGATGTCTATGAGTTGTTAACAGCTCCATCAAATAGTTTTTTTTCTCTCTAAACCCATGGTTTCATTTCAATAAATGTTCGAATGATCCAATATTTCATCCATTTGGAGGGCCTGACCCCTAGGTTCGGGACCACTGGACTAAATGAGTTAACTCTATATAAAGTAGTTCACCTCCAGCAAGCTCACAATATTTATGTACTTTTACTCAAGTAGGATTTTTCATGGTGGACTTTTACGTGTAATGGAGTATTTTTACATTACTTTATTGGTACTTTTACTTAAGTAAAGGATCTTTATACTTCATCCACCAATGGAAACATTCAAACAGTCAGTTTTCATAACCAACCATACAGGGTCACATCCCATTGATGAACAGATGTTTAGGGTAATTTTTTCACTGCAGCTCAAACTATAGTAAAACTCTTAACTTTTATTTGTTCTGCAGAACCTTTCGTTGTTTGTCAAACCTCCTCCACTCAGCTGGCAGCAGCTGTCGCAGGCTCTGAGCTGGCAGTTTTTGTCTGTTGGGCAAAAAGAGCTCAACAAAGACCAGCTCTCCATGCTGAAAGACAAAATTGTTGGTAAGTGTTTGACCGTCATTTCAAAGGAACTGCAGCTTACTGACTGACCTAAGATATGAAGGTTAATTTCTCTATTTCAGAATTTATATACATTTTTTTCATATTTTTCTGGAACTGTTGTGTCTTCACAGATGATCCTGCTGATCTTGTTGACTGGCACAAGTTCTCCAAGGTGTGTCTTATACTGTAGATCATAACATTGGTCTTTATAAACTAGAGCAGGGGGGATGACACTATGTATTTTTACACGTATGTACTATAGCAGTTCCTTACCCAAATTCCTTCCCTAGCAGAAAAATAAGTTTTTATACAATCATCAATCGTACTGTTATTGGTTTTAACAGATAAAAATAAAACCACTTTTTCTGACTAATGCTAAAGCAACTAAATATTGACAAAGATACTGTTTTAAGATTTGCAAAATGAGCATAATGAATAATGAACCTTTCATACCTATTGACGAGTTTGTTAAAAATGATGCAATATTTGTAAATTAGCTTCCTTTACTTTATTGGTTAAAGAAGAAGCTGAGAGGAACTTAGTCTCTCTCGCTTTGCTTTCCTGTGTTGACAGGTCGACAGTACTTGGATCTGGATTGATGGAATCCTGGATTTGATCAAAAAACACCTCATGGACTTTTGGCGGCAAGGGTAAGACCAAATAATCTTGTCACTGTTTCACCGTATGAAACTGTAACATTGGCTTCTGAGAATAACTGATTTGGGATTAAGTCTCTGTGCTTTACCAGTGAACTAAACCCCTCGTCATATTCTTCACGTGGGCTTCAGGTACATCATGGGGTTCGTGAGCAGGAAGAAAGCAGAGTCCTTGTTGAAGAAAAAACAGACGGGGACCTTTCTGATCCGCTTCAGTGAGAGCATCAAAGACGGAGCTATCACCTTCAGCTGGGTCGATCACTCCAATGGTGGTATGTTTCTCATTCACATATTAGCATTTTAAAGGATAGGTACTCGTCTTTTCAAGTCTGCCAAATACAATATTGACATGCCATTATGTATGTGGAAATCAAGAGAGTCATAGTCACGAAATTTAAGCCAAATAAATGTGTGCACATGTACACGAAATTTCCATTTCTTTAGTGAGACTCAGCACGACTTTCAAACTAACCTATTTCAATAGGAGGTATATTTTGTGCCTACAGCATTTTTTTTTCTGTCAGTTGGGAATCCCTGTTAAAAAGTAATGATGTTTTATGATGTGATGATGCTTTGGTCTAAAATGATGACTTAAATAATAAAGTTACCAAGGTCTTCGAAAGTTAGCCAACCTTTATCGTCATAGCAACATAAACACCACGACAGAAAAACGTCCTGACTTGCAGTTGAACACATATCTATCTATCTATCTATCTATCTATCTATCTATCTATCTATCTATCTATCTATCTAGCCATCTATCTATCTGTCTCTCTGTCTATCTATCTATCGATCTATCTATCTAGCCATCTGTCTATCTGTCTGTCTGTCTATCTATCTATCTATCTAGCCATCTATCTAGCCATCAATCTATCTAGCCATCAATCTATCTAGCCAACCCACCGTATACCCATATAAAGTGGACCAGGATTGGTTCCAAACTACTCATGCTTGTAGATAAACTCCATTCATCATTCTGCACTGTGAAGCTCAAACTGCCAACTGCGGGAAGAAGAAGAAAAACACATTTTTGAGTACTCCAGTCATCTGAGCTGTCTTGACCGGATATTTGTCCTCTTGTTGTTGCTTGTAGATGCCTACGTGCACGCGGTGGAGCCCTACACTAAGACAGAGCTATCGTCCTATACTCTGCCACACATTGTTTACAACTACAGCCTGAAAGGTGAAAACAGCGTGATGAAGAATCCTCTGACCTATCTTTACCCAGACATCCACAAAGACACTGCCTTCGAACACTACTACACCAGCACTAGTATGGCCTCTTCCTCAACCTTTATCACCTTTATCTGCCAAGAAATGTAATTCTAACTGTATGACTTGTAATGATTATTGTATTTATAATGTGAAATTTACATGGTAGTATACTATTCTTTATTGAATATGAGTCCCTCTAATGACTTTTATCTATGCAGAGATGTCAAAACCTATAAGCAAGGATGGTTATGTGCTAAGAAGAACAAACTGTCTGTCAGAGTAAGTAAGATTATGATAATTAAACAAAAAATACATCAGAGAAAAACACGTTGCATTACAAATATTAAAGTATCTACAGCCCCTTTACGAAGAAATGGATGATGCTTCCATATGAACTCCATGCTACCATAGCCATCTTTTGCTACCCATTCCATCTGCATGTATTGTAACTGTTGTGATGTGTGTATTTTTAAAATGTCTTTATTGTTGCGTGCTGTAACTGACAGGAAGTAGAAGAAGGATTTGCCTTAATTATGTATGGTATGTGTTTTTGTTTTTTTCTTTCTACAGCAATCCTACGCCCCCTCCCTCTCCACCTCAAGAGATGCTCGACATGGACATGGACACGGATGCAGACACTTGTGTCCAAAACGCCATTGAACGTGTAAGTTTTAAATGTTTGCATTTCTCTCCATTCCTCTAAAGGTGCTGGGTATAGAATTTAGTGGCTTGCAACAGGACAGAGATAGGCAGAAATGGAAGTATCATCACCTGAAAATAAGAATCTTTGTGTTTGCGTTGCGTTGTATTACGTTATCGGTTGTTATTACGTTATCGGCCGTTATTACTTTATAAGCTGTTATTGGTTATTATTACGTTATCGGTTGTCATGACGTTATTGGTTGTTATGACGTTATCGGCCTTTATGACGTTATCGGTTGTTATTACGTTATCAACCGTTATTACGTTATCAGTTGTTATGACGTTATCGGCCGTTATGACGTTATCGGTTGTTATTACGTTATCGGTTGTTATGACGTTATCGGCCGTTATTACGTTACCGGTTGTTAATACGTTATCAACCGTTATTACGTTATCGGTTGTTATGACGTTATCGGCCGTTATGACGTTTCTCGGTTGTTATTACGTTATCGGCCGTTATTACATTACCGGTTGTTATTACGTTATCAACCGTTATTACGTTATCGGTTCTTATGACGTTATCGGCCGTTATGACGTTATCGGTTGTTATGACGTTATCGGCCGTTATTACGTTACCGGTTGTTATTACGTTATCGGCCGTTATGACGTTATCGGCCGTTATTACATTATCGGTTGTTATTACGTTATCGGCTACTACAAGTGCACAAAATGTGTAATGGGCATCAAATTAAGTACTCAATTAGTATCAGTATCACTTTAAGGGTACTTGGGTTGGCAAGTTTTCTGTGTGTTCCAATGATGCGTTTTTGATATAAAAACATGGTAAGTGCAGCTTTAACAATCCCTCCATTTCAGTATATCCAGTGTTTTCAAACATGTGGCTTGTTTAAAGTTTTTTGTCTCTGCTCTTAAATTTAAACTTGACCTTTTTGTTTCCTCTGTAGATTGAGAATCAACAGCGGCTGCAGGAACTCTTCCCCCAGTTGTCCCCTGTCTTCTACACATCTTAAGAGGAGACACTCTTCAAGCCAGTGTTTCTCCCTCCTGAAAATGTGCCAACACCTTTTGTCAGAAAGAAAAACTTTATTAATCTCGAGCGCTAGGTGTTACAGTCTTAACATATCAACATACAGGAAAACAAATGCAGTATAGACAGCTATATATATATATATATATATATATATATATATATATATATATATATATATATATATATATATATATATATATATATATATATACATGCATAAAGGGGATTAATGGTTCAGTTCAGTTTTATTTTATAGCGTCTAATCACAGCCCTTTTCTTCTTAGTGTTTTACATTTATATAAACATACCAGCGATGTTAAGAGGTTTGGGCAATGCTTTAGGTGTTGTAGTTTAATAGTTTAAACTGACTGCATTTCTACTGTTTCATGATCCTTATTTTTTTATTCAACTGTTTTCTTTTACTTTTTGGAGATTCAGTTGAATCTTGCGGGTAAAAAAAAGACATCGCTGTACTGTAATGAACATGTTTTGAACCCATTCTAGTGCCGATTGGACATTACATCTTTATTAAACGGCACTGAAGATACAATTATAGTTTCATTTAGGGGGAGAAAACATTGCTTATATTTGTTGGCTGCTTGTCCTGACAACACGTTATCAGCCCGATACTGCAAAATACGGAGCTTTTGTTAGGAATAAAGAATAGGGGGTAAAAAAAGTTGCACTATTGTATGATATAATAAGCAGGGAAATTAAAGCTGCACAGTATCTCAGAACAATAAATGTTTATATGTCATTGTGTGTGTTTGTATAGTCAACATAAAAACAAAGCCATGTGTGAAACTTGATGAATGGGTGTATATATATAAAATGTATTTTCCGCAATGTGGGATTAATAAAGTCTATTTTGTTTTATCACAAAACAAAAAACTGTTTTACACATCTAAATGTAAGTTAATGTTTTCTGATGTTAAACTACATTAGTGCTGATTATTAACAGTGAAGTGAAACAGGCAAATTGTCTCATTTATGATCACATGAAAAGCACACAACATAGTTTATTTACAGTATGTGTGCAATATAATCAAATAATTACAGACTTGGCCGTTAAGACAAAGAAGGTATTTGCCTCCACAATTGTTGTTTTCTCAGTTATAGTAATGTTTAATTATACTGAACATGTCAAAAACAAGTCAAATCTGAACACACAGTTTTAGCTTCAATGTTGCTTAAACCTCCTGAAATTTCATCATCTCAAATAAACCTCCATAAATCTGCTGAGAAATAACAGAGAACTAGAAATACTGCCTCCAGTCAACCAGCAAGTGAAGTTAAAGTTTACATCCATGACTGTCCAGACTCGTTTAATATTTGTAGTGAAGACTTTTAACATATTTAATAAAATCACAGCCGTTTTAAAGTGAGCATTCAAGATTAGTGTCACCAAATCAATATCTGACCAAATGTGAAATATTGTCACAAAGTCAATTTTTGATGTTAAATAACACAGAAAAGTGTTTTTAGAGAATATTATGATGCTGCAGTGAAGTTGACCTTTTTCTTTTTTTTTAATACTTTATTTATTGTCATCACTTCATTTCATACGTCCTGCAACACAGCGATGACAACCCTCTGTTTTTTAATGTGTTTCGGTGCCCATTGATGCAACATAATAAATAATTAACTAATGCACCTTTGACTTTTTGGATATAAACTATCATCACTTCATCATTTTACCTTATCAGACATTTTAGCTCATGAATCTTTGAGTTATGGCCAAAAATGTGTTATGTTACAGTATGTTAGGTCACAGGGACTTCTGACCTTTGACTGCCAAAATCTAATCAGCTCATCCTGGAGATCAAGTGGATGTTTTGTGCCGGATGTGATGACATTCCCTCCCAGGCATTCCTGAGATATTATGTTAACAAACAATGGGACGGAGGTGAGGTTACAGTGACCCCGAACACCCACACTGCTGTTTGTAAGACTCTCATTGATCCTTTACTTAAGTATCAATAAAACAATGTCAAAATACTCCATTACAAGTAAAAGTCCAGCATGAGTATTGTGAGCTTGCTGGAGGAGGAGCTAGTTTAAACTACTTTTCACGAGCAAGGACCACACCACCAATGAGATACATTTGACAAATTTATTAACAAGATTTGAATGAATCGTTTGTGCTCTTGATGCAGTGTGGGGAGGCCGTATGAAGGATCCGCTGCTGCGCCCGGGCAACGAGGACCCCCTTGGAACCTATGAGAAAGGAGAGAAGAACAGAAAGAGAGGGCGGGGGGGTGGGGGAACTCGAATACGAGAGCGAAAGAGGGGGAAGAGGGATTAGGCTGGTTTATATAGGAGCCGGAAAGGGTGTAATTGGGGTGTTTTTCCCGCTCCTGAAACTGCGCTTCACAAGCTTCGATATATAAAGTAGGGCTGGGCAATATATCGATATTATATTGATATCGTGATATAAGACTTAGATATCGTCTTAGATTTTGGACATCGTAATATCGCGATATGTCATCAGAGTTGTGTTTTCCTGGTTTTAAAGGCTGCATTACAGTAGAGTATGTCATTTTCTGAACTTACCAGACTGTTCCAGCTGTTATGTTATTCACCTTTTACCCACTTGGTGTGTTATATCCACATTTCTGATGATTATTTATCAAACAACAGTCATCTGGACAATATTGTTGCAGTATTGATATCAAGGTATTTGGTCAAAAATATCATATTTGATTTTGTCCATATCGCCCCGCCCTAATATACACTTAGCTAGTTTAGTCCAGTGGTCCCTGACCTACGATGAAATTTGGATCATTTGAACATTTATTGAAATGAAACCACGTGAGAAGTTTAGAGGGAAAAATCACTATTTGGTGGAGCTGTTAACAACTCATAGACATCTGAAATGTGAGCCTGACTACACACTGGTTTCATCTTTAACAATGTGTTGTATTTTAAAAGCTTGTTATATTATCACATTGTGTCAAATCTTGCATATTTCATTATTAGATTCTGTATTTTTAATGAAGGAGAAGATTTAAGGATTTTTAAAGTGGTATTTGTTCTTTATTTGGTGGGGGAACAAAAAAATACAACATCAGACAAACATTATTGTTCTAAGCAAAGTATTTCTGTTTGTCTTAACACACGTATGGACGGGGAAGAAATGTGTTTGCTGGCATTCATGGCAGGAAGAGGAAGAGGATGGAGAGAAAAGCAGAAAACATACCTGCTTTAAATGAATATTAGGTGAAAAACTCATAATACACACCTACAGAAAAATGTGACAAAAAAAAAAAAAATACAACAAATGACACAATCTGAACTCTTTAAAGATGAATTTTACATTTTTTGTTTTAAAGTCTCTTGTGAAATAAATACAAACTGCTTCTATTGCAAGTGTTACCGCTGAAAAAATACATTCAGGAGTACAATCTGTCAGTGACCAGCAGTCAAGAGGACACTCGTGTGCATGTAAAGATCATATTTATACATTCAGAGACACATCTTTAGAATATATATATCTATATAATAATAATCTTCAGACATCTTTTACAAAAACTCACAAAACTACTAAACAGTGAGAGTTTAACCGAAAATACAACAAGGAACAGTGAACAAACTAAACTAAACTAACACAAGTTGATACAATCTATTAATATCCTGTGTTGTGATTTACAGAAATGCGGATATTGTATCATTTATTTAACGGTATATTGGGGTCAGTGACAAATAAGGGTTGGCAAAGATGCTCCGGAAAATGTCAAATGGTATAACCACAAATAAACACAATCTAAGATTATTCCAAACTAGTTAATATGGTGTTTTATTGAGAATTTAGCCTTTTTAAAGCAAGTTTAACCCTCACATATTGTTCATATTCTGACAGTTTTATTCCCTTTAGGATTAGTCATTATACAAAATATTTAACAAATGTATTTTCCATCCATAGATATATTACCAGTCATTCATTCACAATCTCACTTCATTATGATCTAATGTTAATTAATTGAAAGTTAAGTATGCAACAAAATTTGAATGGTAGGTTTCATTATAACCATTAAAACCAGCAATCAAAACTGACCCAGCTCCACAAAAAAATATATAATTTTGAGATATTTCCTTTTTTGTACATTCTGGGTCACTTTAAGAAAAGTCATAACATTTAAACTTAAAGAAAGCCAATTAGGGTGTTTTTATTGATTTCAAATGTCAAAATGGGTCAAATTGATTGAAATTAGGGGTTAATTATTTGGTATTAAGTTTTTATGGTTACACCACTTGGACATTTTTGCCATAATCCTCTAATATATTCTCTCAAAATGAATTAAAAGCAGTCATTTGATCTTGGGTTGACAAAAAAATAATGTGTGCAAGTTTATTTTCACATTTTAACCTTTTTAAATTTGACCACATGGACACAAAAAAAACGTCACTGACCCATTGATAAGATGCTCACACACACACACTCACTCACTCACACACACTTTGTATTATTATTATTATTATTATTATTATTATAATAGAGGCGAGGAGGAGATATACAGCCTGAAAGCACACGAGCACACTGATAAGATCACTGCTGCAACAGAGAAAACACAAGTTCAGCCCAGTAAATTTAGAACTACGTATGGTCGCTATGGTAACATTTGACCAGTTTAAAGCGGCACGTCTACAGCAGGCTGTCCAGGCTCTTCTCCACCCGCTCCTTGTCATCGGGGCTGTCCGGGGGGCTGTACTTGTTGTTGTATTGCTGCAGGATGGTGACGACGTCGTGGTGGCCGAAGTGCACCGCCTCCTCCATCGGAGTGTTGCCCCATCTGTGACAG